>NW_027515063.1:0-96420 GCF_048772815.1 Callospermophilus lateralis | reverse complement strand
CCTATCTATATAGGAGAGAACAGAGGGAATCCTAAATATAAAAGCTGCTATGGTAGACGAACGCTTCAACATAGAAGAACAAAATTTGGTGAGCCAAGTGGGATTTGTTTACCGATCATTACCACCAAGTATCATCAAGATTCGGTGAAAAAATATTTGCTGGTATTTCGGAAACTCTTTATTTCTTAGAAGCTTGGCAACCCCTCTCAATGAAAGTGCTTTTCCACCATCTGTTCCTAGGGCTACTTGAAGAGGAAGCAAACCATAGAGACAAAACTGAGAACTCCTTTATTTTGTCAAGTTTCAAAGAGCTACTGCAAACCATGTTGGATTTAGAGTTCCAAATTCATCTATCTATATAGGAGAGAACAGAGGGAAACCTAAATATAAAAACTGCTACAGTAGACGAACGCTTCAACCTAGAAGAACAAAATGTGGTGAGCCAAGTGGGATTTGTGTACTGATCATTACCACCAAGTATCATCAACATTGGGTGAAAAAATATTTGCTGGTATTTCGGAAACTCGTTATTGCTTAGAAGCTTGGCAACCCCTCTCAATGAAAGTGCTTTTCCACAGTCAGTGCCTAGGACTACTTGAAGAGGAAACAAAACATGGAGACAAAACTGAGAACTACATTATTTTGTCAAGTTTCAAAGAGCTACTACAAACCATGTTGGATTTAGAGTTCCAAATTCACGTGTCTATATAGCAGAGAATAGAGTGAAACCTAAATGTAAAAACTGCTACTGTAGACGAACGCTTCAACCTAGAAGAACAAAATTTGGTGAGCCAAGTGGGATTTGTTTACCGATCATTACCACCAAGTATCATCAAGATTCGGTGAAAAAATATTTGCTGGTATTTCATAAACTCGTAATTTCTTGGAAGCTTGGCAATCCCTCTCAATGAAAGTACTTTTCCACCGTCTGTGCCTAGGGCTACTTGAAGAGGAAACAAACCATACAGGCAAAACTGAGAACTCCTTTATTTTGTCAAGTTTCAAAGAGCTACTACAAACCATGTTGGATTTAGAGTTCCAAATTCATCTATCTATATAGCACAAAACAGAGTGAAACCTAAATATAAAAACTGCTACTCTAGACGAACGCTTCAACATAGAAGAACAAAATTTGGTGAGCCAAGTGGGATTTGTGTACCGATCATTACCACCACGTATCATCAACCTTGGGTGAAAAAATATTTGCTGGTATTTCGGAAACTCGTAATTTCTTGGAAGCTTGGCAACCCCTTTCAATGAAAGTGCTTTTCCACAGTCTCTGCTTAGGGCTACATTAAGCAGAAACAAATCATAGAGACAAAACTGAGAACTCCTTTACTTTGTCAAGTTTCAAAGATCTACTACAAACCATGTTGGATTTAGAGTTCCAAATTCATCTATCTATATAGGAGAGAACAGAGTGAAACCTATATATAAAAACTGCTACTGTAGACGAACGCTTCAACCTAGAAGAACAAAATTTGGTGATCCAAGTGGGATTTGTGAACTGATCATTACCACCAAGTGTCATCAAGATTGCGTGAAAAAATATTTGCTGGTATTTGGGAAACTCGTTATTTCTTAGAAGCATGGCAACCCCACTCAATGAAAGTGCTTTTCCACAGTCTGATCCGAGGGGTACCTGAAGAGGAAACAAACCATAGAGACAAAACTGAGAACTCCTTTATTTTGTCAAGTTTCAAAGAGCTACTACAAACCATGTGGGATTTAGAGTTCCAAATTCATCTATCTATATAGGAGAGAATAGAGTGAAAAATAAAAATAAAAACTGCTATTGCAAACGTACGCTTCAACCTAGAAGAACAAAATTTGGTGAGCCAAGTGGGATTTGTGTACTGATTATTACCACCAAGTATCATCAAGATTGGGTGAAAAAGTATTTGCTGGTATTTCTGAAGCTCGTTATTTCTTAGAAGCTTGGCAACCCCTCTCAATGAAAGTGCTTTTCCACAGTCTGTGCCTTGGACTACATGAAGAGGAAACAAACCATAGAGAAAAAACTGAGAACTCCTTTATTTTGTGAAATTTCAAAGAGCTACTACAAAAAATGTTGGATTTAGAGTTCCAAATTCATCTATCTATATAGTAGAGAACAGAGTGATACTTAAAAATAAAAACTGCTACTGTAAACCAATGCTTCAACCTAGAGGAACAAAATTTGGTGATCCAAGTGGGATTTGTGCACTTCTCAGTACCACCACGTATCATCAAGATTGGGTGAAAAAATATTTGCTAGTATTTCGGAAACTCATAATTTCTTGGAAGCGTGGCAAACCCTCTCAATGAAAGTGCTTTTCCACAGTCTCTTCTTAGGGCTACTTGAATCGGAAAGAAATCATAGAGACAAAACTGAGAACTCCTTTATTTTCTCAAGTTTCAAAGAGCTACTACAAACCATGTTGGATTTACAGATCCAAATTCATCAATCTATATAGGAGAGAACAGAGTGAAACCTAAATATACAAACTGCTACTGTAGACGAACGCTTCAACCTAGAAGAACAAAATTTATTGAGCCATCAACATTGGGTGAAAAAATATTTGCTGGTATTTCGGAAACTCGTTATTTCTTAGAAGCTTGGCAACCCCTCTCAATGAAAGTGCTTTTCCACAGTCTGTGCCTAAGGCTACTTGAAGAGGAAACAAAGCATTGAGACAAAAATGAGAACTCCTTTATTTTGTCAAGTTTCAAGGAGCTACTACAAACCATGTTGGATTTAGAGTTCCAAATTCATCTATCTGTATAGGAGAGAACAGAGTGAAACCTAAATATAAAAACTGCTTCTGTAGACTATCGCTTAAAACTAGAAGAACAAAATTTGTTAAGCCAAGTGGGATTTGTGTACTTGTTATTACCACTTCGTATCATCAAGATTGGTTGAAAAAATATTTGCTGGCATTTCGGAAACTCGTTGTATGGAAGCTTTGAAACCCCTTTAAATGAAAGTGCTTTTCCGCAGTCTCTGCTTAGGGCTACTTGAAGAGGAAACAAACCATGGAGACAAAACTGAGAACTCCTTTATTTTCTCAATTTTCAAAGAGCTACTATAAACCATGTTGGATTTAGAGTTCCAAATTCATCTATCTATATAGGAGAGAACAGAGGGAAAACTAAATATAAAAACTGCTACTGTAGACGATCGCTTCAACCTAGAAGAACAAAATTTGGTGAGCCAAGTGGGATATGTGTACTAATCATTACCACCACGTATCATCAAGATTGGGTGAAAAAATATTTGCTAGTATTTCGGAAACTCGTAATTTCTTGGAAGCTTGGCAAACCCTCTCAATGAAAGTGCTTTTCCACAGTCTCTGCTTAGGGCTACTTGAATCAGAAACAAATCATAGAGACAAAACTGAGAACTCCTTTATTTTCTCAAGTTTCAAAGAGCTACTAGAAACCATGTGGGATATAGAGTTCCAAATTCATCTATCTATATAGGAGAGAACAGAGTGAAACCTAAATATATAAACTGCTACTGTAGACGAACGCTTCAACCTAGAAGAACACAATTTGGTGAGCCAAGTGGGATTTGTGTACCCATCATCACCACCAAGTATCATCAAAATTGGGTGAAAAAATATTTGCTGGTATTTCGGAAACTCGTTATTTCTTAAAAGCTTGGCAACCCCTCTCAATGAAAGTGCTTTTCCACAGTCTGTGCCTAGGGCTACTTGAAGAGGATACAAACCATAGAAACAAAACTGAGAACTCCTTTACTTTGTCAAGTTTCAAAGAACTACTACAAACCATGTTGGATTTAGAGTTCCAAATTCATCTTTCTGTATAGGAGAAAACAGAGTGAAACCTAAAAATAAAAAATGCTACTGTAAACGAACGCTTCAACCTAGAAGAACAAAATTTGGTGAGCCAAGTGGGATTTGTGTACTTCTCATTACCACCACGTATCATCAACATTGGGTGAAAAAATATTTGCTGGTATTTCGGAAACTCATAGTTTCTTGGAAGCTTGGCAACCCCTTTCAATGAAAGTGCTTTTCCACATTCTCTGCTTAGGGCTACATGAAGCGGAAAGAAATCATAGATACAAAACTGAAAACTCCTTTATTTTGTCAATTTTCAATGGCTATTACACACCTAGTTGGATTTAGAGTACCAAATTTATCTATCTATACAGGAGAGAACAGAGTGAAACCTAAATATTAAAAACTGCTACTGTAGAAGAACGCTTCAACCTAGAAGAACAAATTATGGTGAGCCAAGTGGGATTTTTGTACAGATCATTACCACCAAGTATCATCAAGATTGTGTGAAAAAATATTTGCTAGTATTTCAGAAACTCATTATTTCTTAGAAGCTTGACAACCCCTCTCAATGAAATTGCTTTTCCACAGTCTGTGCATAGGGCTACTTGAAGTGGAAACTAACCATAGAGACAAAACTGAGAACTCCTTTATTTTGTGAAGTTTTAAAGAGCTACTACAAACCATGTGGAATTTAGAGTTCCAAATTCATCTATCTATATAGGAGAGAACAGAGGGAAACCTAAATTTAAAAACTGCTACTGTAGACGAACGCTTCAACCTAGAAGAACAAAATTTGGTGAGCCGAGTGGGATTTTTGTACAGATCATTACCACCAAGTATCATCAAGATTGGGTGAAAAAATATTTGCTGGTATTTCGGAAAATTATTATTTCTTAGAAACTTGGCATCCCCTCTCAATGAAAGTGCTTTTCCACAGTCTGTGCCTAGGGCTCCTTGAAGAGGAAACAAACCATAGTGACAAAACCGAGAACTCCTTTATTTTGTCAAGTTTCAAAGATACTACAAAACATGTTAGATTTAGAGTTCCAAATTCATCTATCTATATAGGAGAGAACAGAGTGAAACCTAAAAATAAAAACTGCTACTGTAAACCAACGCTTCAACCTTAAAGAACAAAATTTGGTGAGCCAAGTGGGATTTGTGTACTTGTCATTACCACCACGCATCATCAAGATTGGGTGAAAAAATATTTGCTGGTATTTCGGAAACTCGTAATTTCTGGGAAGCTTGGCAACCCCTTTCATTGAAAGAGCTTTTCCAAAGTCTCTGCTTATGGCTTCATGAAGCGGAAAAAAATAGTAGAGACAAAACTGAGAACTCCTTTATTTTGTCAATTTTCAAAGAGCTATTACACACCATGTTGGATTTAGAGTTCCAAATTCATTTATCTATATAGGAGAGAATAGAGTGAAACCTAAAAAAAAAAAAACTGCTACTGTAGACGACCGCTTCAACCTAGAAGAACAAAATTTGGTGAGCCAAGTGGGATTTGTGTACTAATCATTACCACCAAGTATCATCAACATTAGGCGAAAAAATATTTGCTGGTGTTTCGGAAACGCGTTATTTCTAGAAGCTTGGCAACCCCTCTAAATGAAAGTGCTTTTCCACAGTCTGTGCCTAGGGCTACTTGAAGAGGAAACAAACCATAGAGACAAACCTGATAACTCCTTTATTTTGTCAAGTTTCAAAGAGCTACTACAAACCATGTTGGATATAGAGTTCCAAATTCATCTATCTATATAGGATAGAACAGAGGGAACCTAAAAATATAAACTGCTACTGTAAACGAACGCTTCAATCTAGAAGAAAAAAATTTGGTGAGTCAAGTGGGATTTGTGTACCGATCATTACCACCAAGTATCATCAAGATTGGGTGAAAAAATATTTGCTGGTATTTCGGAAACTCGTTACCTTAAAAGCTTGGCAACCCCTCTCAATGAAAGTGGTTTTCCACAGTCTGTGCCTAGGGCTACTTGAAGAGGATACAAATCATAGAAACAAAACTGAGAACTCCTTTATTTTGTGAAGTTTCAAAGAGCTACTACAAACCATGTTGGATTTAGAGTTCCAAATTCATCTATCTATATATGAGAGAATAGAGTGAAACCTAAAAATAAAAAATGCTACTCTAAACGAACGCTTCAACCTAGAAGAACAAAATTTGGTGAGCCAAGTGGGATTTGTGTACTTGTCATTACCACCACGTATCATCAACATTGGGTGAAAAAATATTTGCTGGTATTTCAGAAATTCGTAATTTCTTGGATGCTTGGCAACCCCTCTCAATGAAAGTGCTTTTCCACAGTCTGAGCCTAGGGCTACATGAAGAGGAAACAAACCATAGAGACAAAACTGAGAACTCCTTTTTTTTGTCAAGTTTCAAAGAGCTATTACACACCATGTTAAATTAAGTGTTCCAAATTCATCTATTTATATAGGAGAGAACAGAATGATACCTAAATATAAAGACTGCTTTGTAGACGAACGCTTCAACCTAGAAGAACAAAATTTGGTGAGCCAAGTGGGATTTGTGTACTGATCATTACCACGAAGTATCATCAACATTAGGTGAAAAAATATTAGCTGGTGTTTCGGAAACTCGTTATTTCTAGAAGCTTGGCAACCCCTCTAAATGAAAGTGCTTTCCACAGTCTGTGCCTAGGGCTACTTGAAGAGAAAACAAACCATAGAGACAAACCTGAGAACTCCTTTATTTTGTCAAGTTTCAAAGAGCTACTACAAACCATGTTGGATTTAGAGTTCCAAATTCTTCTATCTGTATAGGAGAGAACAGAGTGAAACCTAAAAATAAATACTGCTACTGTAAACGAACGCTTCAACCCAGAAGAAGTAAATTGGGTTAGCCAAGTGGGATTTGTATCCTCATCATTACCACCAAGTATCATCAAGATTGGTGGAAAAAATATTTGCTGGTATTTCAGAAACTCGTTATTTCTTAGAGGCTTGGCAACCCCTCTCAATGAAAGTTCTTTTCCAAAGTCTGTGCCTAGGTCTACTTGAAGAGGAAACAAACCATAGAGACAAAACTGAGAACACCTTTATTTTGTCAAGTTTCAAATAGCTACTAGACACTAAGTTGGATTTAGAGTTCCAAATTCATCTATCTATATAGGAGAGAACAGACTGAAACTTAAAATAAAACTGCTACTGTAAACGAACGCTTCAACCTAGAAGAACAAAATTTGGTGAGCAAAGTGGGATCTGTGTACTTGTCATTACCACCACGTATATCAACTTTGGGTGAAAAAATATTTGCTGGTATTTCGGAAACTTGTAATTTCTTGGAAGATTGGCAATCCCTTTCAATATAAGTGCTTTTCCAAAGTCTCTACATAGGGCTACATGAAACGGAAACAAATCATAGAGACAAAACTGAGAACTCCTTTATTTTGTCAAGGCTCAAAGAGCTACTACAAACCATGTTGGATTTAGAGTTCCAAATTCATCTATCTATATAGGAGAGAGCAGAGGGAACATAAAAATATAAACTGCTACTGTAAACGAATTCTTCAACCTAAAAGAACAAAATTTAGAGAGTCCAGTGCGATTTGTGTACCGATCATTACCACCAAGTATCATCAAGATTGCGTGAAAAAATATTTGCTGGTATTTCGGAAACTCGTTATTTCTTAGAAGCTTGGCAACCCCTCTCAATGAAAGTGCTTTTCCACAGTCTGTGCCTAGGGCTACTTGAAAGGAAACAAACCATAGAGACAAAACTGAGAACTCCTTTATTTTGTCAAGTTTCAAAGAGCTACTACAAACCAAGTTGGATTTAGAGTTCCAAATTCATCTATCTATATAGGAGAGAACAGAGTGAAACCTAAAAATAAATACTGCTACTGTAAACGAACGCTTCAACCTAGAAGAAGTAAATTGGTGAGCCAAGTGGGATTTTTGTACTGATCATTATCACCAAGTATCATCAAGATTGGGTGGAAAAAATATTTGCTGGTATTTCAGAAACTCGTTATTTCTTAGAAGCTTGGCAACCCCTCTCAATGAAAGTTCCTTTCCACAGTCTGTGCCTAGGGCTACTTGAAGAGGAAACAAACCATAGAGACAAAACTGAGAACTCCTTTACTTTGTCATGTTTCAAATAGCTACTACAAACCATGTTGGATTTAGAGTTCCAAATTCATCTATCTATATAGGAGAGAACACAGTGAAACCTAAATATAAAAACTGCTATTGTAGACGAACGCAACAACCTAGAAGAAGAAAATTTGGTGAGCCAAGTGGGATTTGTGTACTGATCATTACCACCAAGTATCACCAAGATTGGGTGAAAAAATATTTGCTGGCATTTCGGAAACTCGTTTTCTTAAAAGCTTGGCAACCCTTCTCAATGAAAGTGCTTTTCCACAGTCTGTGCCTAGGGCTAGTTGAAGAGGATACAAACCATAGAAACAAAACTGAGAACTCCTTTACTTTGTCAAGTTTCAAAGAGCTACTACAAACCATGTTGGATTTAGAGTTCCAAATTCATCTATCTATATAGGAGAGAACAGAGTGAAACCTAAAAATAAAAAATGCTACTGTAAACGAACGCTTCAACCTAGAAGAACAAAATTTGGTGAGCCAAGTGGGATTTGTGTACTTCTCATTACCACCACGTATCATCAACTTTGGGTGAAAAAATATTTGCTGGTTTTTCAGAAATTCGTAATATCTTGGATGCTTGGCAAGCCCTTTCAATGAAAGTGCTTTTCCACAGTCTCTGCTTAGGGCTACATGAAGTGGAAACAAATCGTAGAGAGAAAACTGAGAACTCCTTTATTTTGTCAAGTTTCAAAGAGCTACTACAAACCATGTTGGATTTAGAGTTCCAAATTCTTCTATCTATATAGAAGACAACAGAGTGAAACCTAAAAATAAAAACTGCTACTGTAAACGAACACTTCAACCTAGAAGAACAAAATTTGGTGAGCCAAGTGGGATTTGTGTACTTGTCATTACCACCACGTCTCATCAACATTGGGTGAAAATATATATGCTGGTATTTCGGAAACTCATAATTTCTTGGAAGCTTGGCAACCCCTTTCAATAAAAGTGGTTTTCCACAGTCTCTGCTTAGGGCTACATGAAGCGGAAACAAACCATAGAGACAAAGATGATAACTCCTTTATTTTGTCAAGTTTCAAAGAGCTACTACAAACCATGTTGGATTTAGAGTTCCAAATTCATCTATCTATATAGGATAGAACAGAGGGAACCTAAAAATATAAACTGCTAGTGTAAACGAACGCTTCAACCTAGAAGAAAAAAATTTGGTGAGTCAAGTGGGATTTGTGTACCGATCATTACCACCAAGTATCATCAAGATTGGGTGAAAAAATATTTGCTGGTATTTCGGAAACTCGTTACCTTAAAAGCTTGGCAAGCCCTCTCAATGAAAGTGCTTTTCCACAGTCTGTGCCTAGGGCTACTTGAAGAGGATACAAACCATAGAAACAAAACTGAGAACTCCTTTATTTTGTGAAGTTTCAAAGAGCTACTACAAACCATGTTGGATTTAGAGTTCCAAATTCATCTATCTATATAGGAGAGAATAGAGTGAAACCTAAAAATAAAAAATGCTACTGTAAACGAACGCTTCAACCTAGAATATCAAAATTTGGTGAGCCAAGTGGGATTTGTGTACTTGTCATTACCACCACGTATCATCAACATTGGGTGAAAAAATATTTGCTGGTATTTCAGAAAATCGTAATTTCTTGGATTTTTGCAACCCCTCTCAATGAAAGTGCTTTTCCACAGTCTGAGCCTAGGGCTACATGAAGAGGAAACAAACCATAGAGACAAAACTGAGAACTCCTTTTTTTTTGTCAAGTTTCAAAGAGCTATTACACACCATGTTAAATTAAGTGTTCCAAATTCATCGATTTATATAGGAGAGAACAGAATGATACCTAAATATAAAAACTGCTACTGTAGACGAACGCTTCAACCTAGAAGAACAAAATTTGGTGAGCCAAGTGGGATTTGTGTACTGATCATTACCACGAAGTATCATCAACATTAGGTGAAAAAATATTTGCTGGTGTTTCGGAAACTCGTTATTTCTAGAAGCTTGGCAACCCCTCTAAATGAAAGTGCTTTCCACAGTCTGTGCCTAGGGCTACTTGAAGAGAAAACAAACCATAGAGACAAACCTGAGAACTCCTTTATTTTGTCAAGTTTCAAAGAGCTACTACAAACCATGTTGCATTTAGAGTTCCAAATTCTTCTATCTATATAGGAGAGAACAGAGTGAAACCTAAAAATAAAAAATGCTACTGTAAACGAACGCTTCAACCTAGAAGAAGAAAATTTGGTGAGCCAAGTGGGAATTGTGTACTGATCATTACGACCAAGTATCATCAAGATTGGGTGAAAAAATATTTGCTGGTATTTCGGAAACTCGTTTTCTTAAAAGCTTGGCAACCCCTCTAAATGAAAGTGCTTTCCACAGTCTGTGCCTAGGGCTAGTTGAAGAGAAAACAAACCATAGAGACCAACCTGAGAACTCCTTTATTTTGTCAAGTTTCAAAGAGCTACTACAAACCATGTTGGATTTAGAGTTCCAAATTCTTCTATCTATATTGGAGAGAACAGAGTGAAACCTAAAAATAAAAAATGCTACTGTAAACGAACGCTTCAACCTAGAAGAACAAAATTTGGTGAGCCAAGTGGGATTTGTGTACTTCTCATTACCACCACGTATCATCAACATTGGGTGAAAAAATATTTGCTGGTTTTTCAGAAATTCGTAATTTCTTGGATGCTTGGGAAGCCCTTTCAATGAAAGTGCTTTTCCACAGTCTGTGCTTAGGGCTACATGAAGTGGAAACAAATCATAGAGAGAAAACTGAGAACTCATTTATTTTGTCAAGCTTCAAAGAGCTACTACAAACCATGTTGGATTTAGAGTTCCAAATTCATCTATCTATATAGGAGACAACAGAGCGAAACCTAAAAATAAAAACTGCTACTGTAAACGAACGCTTCAAACTAGAAGAACAAAATTTGGTGAGCCAAGTGATATTTGTGTATTGTCATTACCACCACGTATCATCAACATTGGGTGAAAATATATATGCTGGTATTTCGGAAACTCGTAATTTCTTGGAAGCTTGGCAACCCCTTTCAATAAAAGTGGTTTTCCACAGTCTCTGCTTAGGGCTACATGAAGCGGAAACAAATCACAGAAAAAAAACTGAGAACTCCTTTATTTTGTCAAGTTTCAAAGAGCTACTACAAACCATGTTGGATTTAGGGTTCCAAATTCATCTATCTATATAGGAGAGAACAGAGTGAAACCTAAAAATAAAAACTGCTACTGTAAACCAACGTTTCAACCTAGAAGAACAAAGTTTGGTGAGCCAAGTGGGATTTGTGTACTTGTCATGACCACCACGTATCATCAACATTGGGTGAAAACATATATGCTGGTGTTTCAAAAACTCATAGTTTCTTGGAAGCTTGGCAACCCCTTTCAATGAAAGTGCTTTTCCACAGTCTCTGCTTAGGGCTACATGAAGCGGAAACAAATCATAGATACAAAACTGAGAACTCCTTTATTTTGTCAATTTTCAAAGAGCTATTACACACCTAGTTGGATTTAGAGTACCAAATTTATCTATCTATACAGGAGAGAACAGAGTGAAACCTAAATATTAAAAACTGCTACTGTAGAAGAATGCTTCAACCTAGAAGAACAATATTTCTTGAGCCAAGTGGGATTTTTGTACAGATCATTACCACCAAGTATCATCAAGATTGTGTGAAAAAATATTTGCTAGTATTTCAGAAACTCATTATTTCTTAGAAGCTTGACAACCCCTCTCAATGAAATTGCTTTTCCACAGTCTGTGCATAGGGCTACTTGAAGTGGAAACTAACCATAGAGACAAAACTGAGAACTCCTTTATTTTGTGAAGTTTTAAAGAGCTACTACAAACCATGTGGAATTTAGAGTTCCAAATTCATCTATCTATATAGGAGAGAACAGAGGGAAACCTAAATTTAAAAACTGCTACTGTAGACGAACGCTTCAACCTAGAAGAACAAAATTTGGTGAGCCGAGTGGGATTTTTGTACAGATCATTACCACCAAGTATCATCAAGATTGGGTGAAAAAATATTTGCTGGTATTTCGGAAAATTATTATTTCTTAGAAACTTGGCATCCCCTCTCAATGAAAGTGCTTTTCCACAGTCTGTGCCTAGGGCTCCTTGAAGAGGAAACAAACCATAGTGACAAAACCGAGAACTCCTTTATTTTGTCAAGTTTCAAAGATACTACAAAACATGTTAGATTTAGAGTTCCAAATTCATCTATCTATATAGGAGAGAACAGAGTGAAACCTAAAAATAAAAACTGCTACTGTAAACCAACGCTTCAACCTTAAAGAACAAAATTTGGTGAGCCAAGTGGGATTTGTGTACTTGTCATTACCACCACGCATCATCAAGATTGGGTGAAAAAATATTTGCTGGTATTTCGGAAACTCGTAATTTCTGGGAAGCTTGGCAACCCCTTTCATTGAAAGAGCTTTTCCAAAGTCTCTGCTTATGGCTTCATGAAGCGGAAAAAAATAGTAGAGACAAAACTGAGAACTCCTTTATTTTGTCAATTTTCAAAGAGCTATTACACACCATGTTGGATTTAGAGTTCCAAATTCATTTATCTATATAGGAGAGAATAGAGTGAAACCTAAAAAAAAAAAAACTGCTACTGTAGACGACCGCTTCAACCTAGAAGAACAAAATTTGGTGAGCCAAGTGGGATTTGTGTACTAATCATTACCACCAAGTATCATCAACATTAGGCGAAAAAATATTTGCTGGTGTTTCGGAAACGCGTTATTTCTAGAAGCTTGGCAACCCCTCTAAATGAAAGTGCTTTTCCACAGTCTGTGCCTAGGGCTACTTGAAGAGGAAACAAACCATAGAGACAAACCTGATAACTCCTTTATTTTGTCAAGTTTCAAAGAGCTACTACAAACCATGTTGGATATAGAGTTCCAAATTCATCTATCTATATAGGATAGAACAGAGGGAACCTAAAAATATAAACTGCTACTGTAAACGAACGCTTCAATCTAGAAGAAAAAAATTTGGTGAGTCAAGTGGGATTTGTGTACCGATCATTACCACCAAGTATCATCAAGATTGGGTGAAAAAATATTTGCTGGTATTTCGGAAACTCGTTACCTTAAAAGCTTGGCAACCCCTCTCAATGAAAGTGGTTTTCCACAGTCTGTGCCTAGGGCTACTTGAAGAGGATACAAATCATAGAAACAAAACTGAGAACTCCTTTATTTTGTGAAGTTTCAAAGAGCTACTACAAACCATGTTGGATTTAGAGTTCCAAATTCATCTATCTATATAGGAGAGAACAGAGTGAAACCTAAAAATAAAAACTGCTACTGTAAACCAACGCTTCAACCTAGAAGAACAAAGTTTGGTGAGTCAAGTGGGATTTGTGTACTTGTCATGACCACCACGTATCATCAACATTGGGTGAAAACATATATGCTGGTGTTTCAAAAACTCATAGTTTCTTGGAAGCTTGGCAACCCCTTTCAATGAAAGTGCTTTTCCACATTCTCTGCTTAGGGCTACATGAAGCGGAAAGAAATCATAGATACAAAACTGAAAACTCCTTTATTTTGTCAATTTTCAATGAGCTATTACACACCTAGTTGGATTTAGAGTACCAAATTTATCTATCTATACAGGAGAGAACAGAGTGAAACCTAAATATTAAAAACTGCTACTGTAGAAGAACGCTTCAACCTAGAAGAACAAATTATGGTGAGCCAAGTGGGATTTTTGTACAGATCATTACCACCAAGTATCATCAAGATTGTGTGAAAAAATATTTGCTAGTATTTCAGAAACTCATTATTTCTTAGAAGCTTGACAACCCCTCTCAATGAAATTGCTTTTCCACAGTCTGTGCATAGGGCTACTTGAAGTGGAAACTAACCATAGAGACAAAACTGAGAACTCCTTTATTTTGTGAAGTTTTAAAGAGCTACTACAAACCATGTGGAATTTAGAGTTCCAAATTCATCTATCTATATAGGAGAGAACAGAGGGAAACCTAAATTTAAAAACTGCTACTGTAGACGAACGCTTCAACCTAGAAGAACAAAATTTGGTGAGCCGAGTGGGATTTTTGTACAGATCATTACCACCAAGTATCATCAAGATTGGGTGAAAAAATATTTGCTGGTATTTTGGAAAATTATTATTTCTTAGAAACTTGGCATCCCCTCTCAATGAAAGTGCTTTTCCACAGTCTGTGCCTAGGGCTCCTTGAAGAGGAAACAAACCATAGTGACAAAACCGAGAACTCCTTTATTTTGTCAAGTTTCAAAGATACTACAAAACATGTTAGATTTAGAGTTCCAAATTCATCTATCTATATAGGAGAGAACAGAGTGAAACCTAAAAATAAAAACTGCTACTGTAAACCAACGCTTCAACCTTAAAGAACAAAATTTGGTGAGCCAAGTGGGATTTGTGTACTTGTCATTACCACCACGCATCATCAAGATTGGGTGAAAAAATATTTGCTGGTATTTCGGAAACTCGTAATTTCTGGGAAGCTTGGCAACCCCTTTCATTGAAAGAGCTTTTCCAAAGTCTCTGCTTATGGCTTCATGAAGCGGAAAAAAATAGTAGAGACAAAACTGAGAACTCCTTTATTTTGTCAATTTTCAAAGAGCTATTACACACCATGTTGGATTTAGAGTTCCAAATTCATTTATCTATATAGGAGAGAATAGAGTGAAACCTAAAAAAAAAAAAACTGCTACTGTAGACGACCGCTTCAACCTAGAAGAACAAAATTTGGTGAGCCAAGTGGGATTTGTGTACTAATCATTACCACCAAGTATCATCAACATTAGGCGAAAAAATATTTGCTGGTGTTTCGGAAACGCGTTATTTCTAGAAGCTTGGCAACCCCTCTAAATGAAAGTGCTTTTCCACAGTCTGTGCCTAGGGCTACTTGAAGAGGAAACAAACCATAGAGACAAACCTGATAACTCCTTTATTTTGTCAAGTTTCAAAGAGCTACTACAAACCATGTTGGATATAGAGTTCCAAATTCATCTATCTATATAGGATAGAACAGAGGGAACCTAAAAATATAAACTGCTACTGTAAACGAACGCTTCAATCTAGAAGAAAAAAATTTGGTGAGTCAAGTGGGATTTGTGTACCGATCATTACCACCAAGTATCATCAAGATTGGGTGAAAAAATATTTGCTGGTATTTCGGAAACTCGTTACCTTAAAAGCTTGGCAACCCCTCTCAATGAAAGTGGTTTTCCACAGTCTGTGCCTAGGGCTACTTGAAGAGGATACAAACCATAGAAACAAAACTGAGAACTCCTTTATTTTGTGAAGTTTCAAAGAGCTACTACAAACCATGTTGGATTTAGAGTTCCAAATTCATCTATCTATATATGAGAGAATAGAGTGAAACCTAAAAATAAAAAATGCTACTCTAAACGAACGCTTCAACCTAGAAGAACAAAATTTGGTGAGCCAAGTGGGATTTGTGTACTTGTCATTACCACCACGTATCATCAACATTGGGTGAAAAAATATTTGCTGGTATTTCAGAAATTCGTAATTTCTTGGATGCTTGGCAACCCCTCTCAATGAAAGTGCTTTTCCACAGTCTGAGCCTAGGGCTACATGAAGAGGAAACAAACCATAGAGACAAAACTGAGAACTCCTTTTTTTTTGTCAAGTTTCAAAGAGCTATTACACACCATGTTAAATTAAGTGTTCCAAATTCATCTATTTATATAGGAGAGAACAGAATGATACCTAAATATAAAGACTGCTTTGTAGACGAACGCTTCAACCTAGAAGAACAAAATTTGGTGAGCCAAGTGGGATTTGTGTACTGATCATTACCACGAAGTATCATCAACATTAGGTGAAAAAATATTAGCTGGTGTTTCGGAAACTCGTTATTTCTAGAAGCTTGGCAACCCCTCTAAATGAAAGTGCTTTCCACAGTCTGTGCCTAGGGCTACTTGAAGAGAAAACAAACCATAGAGACAAACCTGAGAACTCCTTTATTTTGTCAAGTTTCAAAGAGCTACTACAAACCATGTTGGATTTAGAGTTCCAAATTCTTCTATCTGTATAGGAGAGAACAGAGTGAAACCTAAAAATAAATACTGCTACTGTAAACGAACGCTTCAACCCAGAAGAAGTAAATTGGGTTAGCCAAGTGGGATTTGTATCCTCATCATTACCACCAAGTATCATCAAGATTGGTGGAAAAAATATTTGCTGGTATTTCAGAAACTCGTTATTTCTTAGAGGCTTGGCAACCCCTCTCAATGAAAGTTCTTTTCCAAAGTCTGTGCCTAGGTCTACTTGAAGAGGAAACAAACCATAGAGACAAAACTGAGAACACCTTTATTTTGTCAAGTTTCAAATAGCTACTAGACACTAAGTTGGATTTAGAGTTCCAAATTCATCTATCTATATAGGAGAGAACAGACTGAAACTTAAAATAAAACTGCTACTGTAAACGAACGCTTCAACCTAGAAGAACAAAATTTGGTGAGCAAAGTGGGATCTGTGTACTTGTCATTACCACCACGTATATCAACTTTGGGTGAAAAAATATTTGCTGATATTTCGGAAACTTGTAATTTCTTGGAAGATTGGCAATCCCTTTCAATATAAGTGCTTTTCCAAAGTCTCTACATAGGGCTACATGAAACGGAAACAAATCATAGAGACAAAACTGAGAACTCCTTTATTTTGTCAAGGCTCAAAGAGCTACTACAAACCATGTTGGATTTAGAGTTCCAAATTCATCTATCTATATAGGAGAGAGCAGAGGGAACATAAAAATATAAACTGCTACTGTAAACGAATTCTTCAACCTAAAAGAACAAAATTTAGAGAGTCCAGTGCGATTTGTGTACCGATCATTACCACCAAGTATCATCAAGATTGCGTGAAAAAATATTTGCTGGTATTTCGGAAACTCGTTATTTCTTAGAAGCTTGGCAACCCCTCTCAATGAAAGTGCTTTTCCACAGTCTGTGCCTAGGGCTACTTGAAAGGAAACAAACCATAGAGACAAAACTGAGAACTCCTTTATTTTGTCAAGTTTCAAAGAGCTACTACAAACCAAGTTGGATTTAGAGTTCCAAATTCATCTATCTATATAGGAGAGAACAGAGTGAAACCTAAAAATAAATACTGCTACTGTAAACGAACGCTTCAACCTAGAAGAAGTAAATTGGTGAGCCAAGTGGGATTTTTGTACTGATCATTATCACCAAGTATCATCAAGATTGGGTGGAAAAAATATTTGCTGGTATTTCAGAAACTCGTTATTTCTTAGAAGCTTGGCAACCCCTCTCAATGAAAGTTCCTTTCCACAGTCTGTGCCTAGGGCTACTTGAAGAGGAAACAAACCATAGAGACAAAACTGAGAACTCCTTTACTTTGTCATGTTTCAAATAGCTACTACAAACCATGTTGGATTTAGAGTTCCAAATTCATCTATCTATATAGGAGAGAACACAGTGAAACCTAAATATAAAAACTGCTATTGTAGACGAACGCAACAACCTAGAAGAAGAAAATTTGGTGAGCCAAGTGGGATTTGTGTACTGATCATTACCACCAAGTATCACCAAGATTGGGTGAAAAAATATTTGCTGGCATTTCGGAAACTCGTTTTCTTAAAAGCTTGGCAACCCTTCTCAATGAAAGTGCTTTTCCACAGTCTGTGCCTAGGGCTAGTTGAAGAGGATACAAACCATAGAAACAAAACTGAGAACTCCTTTACTTTGTCAAGTTTCAAAGAGCTACTACAAACCATGTTGGATTTAGAGTTCCAAATTCATCTATCTATATAGGAGAGAACAGAGTGAAACCTAAAAATAAAAAATGCTACTGTAAACCAACGCTTCAACCTAGAAGAACAAAGTTTGGTGAGCCAAGTGGGATTTGTGTACTTGTCATGACCACCACGTATCATCAACATTGGGTGAAAACATATATGCTGGTGTTTCAAAAACTCATAGTTTCTTGGAAGCTTGGCAACCCCTTTCAATGAAAGTGCTTTTCCACATTCTCTGCTTAGGGCTACATGAAGCGGAAAGAAATCATAGATACAAAACTGAAAACTCCTTTATTTTGTCAATTTTCAATGGCTATTACACACCTAGTTGGATTTAGAGTACCAAATTTATCTATCTATACAGGAGAGAACAGAGTGAAACCTAAATATTAAAAACTGCTACTGTAGAAGAACGCTTCAACCTAGAAGAACAAATTATGGTGAGCCAAGTGGGATTTTTGTACAGATCATTACCACCAAGTATCATCAAGATTGTGTGAAAAAATATTTGCTAGTATTTCAGAAACTCATTATTTCTTAGAAGCTTGACAAACCCTCTCAATGAAATTGCTTTTCCACAGTCTGTGCATAGGGCTACTTGAAGTGGAAACTAACCATAGAGACAAAACTGAGAACTCCTTTATTTTGTGAAGTTTCAAAGAGCTACTACAAACCATGTGGAATTTAGAGTTCCAAATTCATCTATCTATATAGGAGAGAACAGAGGGAAACCTAAATTTAAAAACTGCTACTGTAGACGAACGCTTCAACCTAGAAGAACAAAATTTGGTGAGCCGAGTGGGATTTTTGTACAGATCATTACCACCAAGTATCATCAAGATTGGGTGAAAAAATATTTGCTGGTATTCCGGAAACTCGTAATTTCGGGGAAGCTTGGCAACCCCTTTCATTGAAAGAGCTTTTCCACAGTCTCTGCTTAGGGCTACATGAATCGGAAACAAATAGTAAAGACAAAACTGAAAACTCCTTTATTTTGTCAATTTTCAAAGAGCTATTAGACACCATGTTGGATTTAGAGTTCCAAATTCACCTATCTATATAGGAGAGAACAGAGTGAAACCTATAAAAAAAAAAAACTGCTACTGTAGACGAACGCTTCAACCTTGAAGAACAACATTTGGTGAGCCAAGTGGGATTTGTGTACTAATCATTACCACCAAGTATCATCAACATTAGGTGAAAAAATATTTGCTGGTGTTTCGGAAACTCGTTATTTCTAGAAGCTTGGCAACCCCTCTAAATGAAAGTGCTTTTCCACAGTCTGTGCCTAGGGCTACTTGAAGAGGAAACAAACCATAGAGACAAACCTGATAACTCCTTTATTTTGTCAAGTTTCAAAGAGCTACTACAAACCATGTTGGATTTAGAGTTCCAAATTCATCTATCTATATAGGATAGAACAGAGGGAACCTAAAAATATAAACTGCTACTGTAAACGAACGCTTCAATCTAGAAGAAAAAAATTTGGTGAGTCAAGTGGGATTTGTGTACCGATCATTACCACCAAGTATCATCAAGATTGGGTGAAAAAATATTTGCTGGTATTTCGGAAACTCGTTACCTTAAAAGCTTGGCAACCCCTCTCAATGAAAGTGGTTTTCCACAGTCTGTGCCTAGGGCTACTTGAAGAGGATACAAACCATAGAAACAAAACTGAGAACTCCTTTATTTTGTGAAGTTTCAAAGAGCTACTACAAACCATGTTGGATTTAGAGTTCCAAATTCATCTATCTATATATGAGAGAATAGAGTGAAACCTAAAAATAAAAAATGCTACTCTAAACGAACGCTTCAACCTAGAAGAACAAAATTTGGTGAGCCAAGTGGGATTTGTGTACTTGTCATTACCACCACGTATCATCAACATTGGGTGAAAAAATATTTGCTGGTATTTCAGAAATTCGTAATTTCTTGGATGCTTGGCAACCCCTCTCAATGAAAGAGCTTTTCCACAGTCTGAGCCTAGGGCTACATGAAGAGGAAACAAACCATAGAGACAAAACTGAGAACTCCTTTTTTTTGTCAAGTTTCAAAGAGCTATTACACACCATGTTAAATTAAGTGTTCCAAATTCATCTATTTATATAGGAGAGAACAGAATGATACCTAAATATAAAAACTGCTTTGTAGACGAACGCTTCAACCTTGAAGAACAAAATTTGGTGAGCCAAGTGGGATTTGTGTACTGATCATTACCACGAAGTATCATCAACATTAGGTGAAAAAATATTAGCTGGTGTTTCGGAAACTCGTTATTTCTAGAAGCTTGGCAACCCCTCTAAATGAAAGTGCTTTCCACAGCCTGTGCCTAGGGCTACTTGAAGAGAAAACAAACCATAGAGACAAACCTGAGAACTCCTTTGTTTTGTCAAGTTTCAAAGAGCTACTACAAACCATGTTGGATTTAGAGTTCCAAATTCTTCTATCTGTATAGGAGAGAACAGAGTGAAACCTAAAAATAAATACTGCTACTGTAAACGAACGCTTCAACCCAGAAGAAGTAAATTGGGTTAGCCAAGTGGGATTTGTATCCTCATCATTACCACCAAGTATCATCAAGATTGGGTGGAAAAAATATTTGCTGGTATTTCAGAAACTCGTTATTTCTTAGAGGCTTGGCAACCCCTCTCAATGAAAGTTCTTTTCCAAAGTCTGTGCCTAGGGCTACTTGAAGAGGAAACAAACCATAGAGACAAAACTGAGAACACCTTTATTTTGTCAAGTTTCAAATAGCTACTAGACACTAAGTTGGATTTAGAGTTCCAAATTCATCTATCTATATAGGAGAGAATAGGCTGAAACTTAAAATAAAACTGCTACTGTAAACGAACGCTTCAACCTAGAAGAACAAAATTGGTGAGCAAAGTGGGATCTGTGTACTTGTCATTACCACCACGTATATCAACTTTGGGTGAAAAAATATTTGCTGGTATTTCGGAAACTTGTAATTTCTTGGAAGATTGGCAATCCCTTTCAATATAAGTGCTTTTCCAAAGTCTCTACATAGGGCTACATGAAACGGAAACAAATGATAGAGACAAAACTGAGAACTCCTTTATTTTGTCAAGGCTCAAAGAGCTACTACAAACCATGTTGGATTTAGAGTTCCAAATTCATCTATCTATATAGGAGAGAGCAGAGGGAACATAAAAATATAAACTGCTACTGTAAACGAATTCTTCAACCTAAAAGAACAAAATTTAGAGAGTCCAGTGCGATTTGTGTACCGATCATTACCACCAAGTATCATCAAGATTGCGTGAAAAAATATTTGCTGGTATTTCGGAAACTCGTTATTTCTTAGAAGCTTGGCAACCCCTCTCAATGAAAGTGCTTTTCCACAGTCTGTGCCTAGGGCTACTTGAAAGGAAACAAACCATAGAGACAAAACTGAGAACTCCTTTATTTTGTCAAGTTTCAAAGAGCTACTACAAACCAAGTTGGATTTAGAGTTCCAAATTCATCTATCTATATAGGAGAGAACAGAGTGAAACCTAAAAATAAATACTGCTACTGTAAACGAACGCTTCAACCTAGAAGAAGTAAATTGGTGAGCCAAGTGGGATTTTTGTACTGATCATTATCACCAAGTATCATCAAGATTGGGTGGAAAAAATAGTTGCTGGTATTTCAGAAACTCGTTATTTCTTAGAAGCTTGGCAACCCCTCTCAATGAAAGTTCCTTTCCACAGTCTGTGCCTAGGGCTACTTGAAGAGGAAACAAACCATAGAGACAAAACTGAGAACTCCTTTACTTTGTCATGTTTCAAATAGCTACTACAAACCATGTTGGATTTAGAGTTCCAAATTCATCTATCTATATAGGAGAGAACAGAGTGAAACCTAAATATAAAAACTGCTATTGTAGACGAACGCAACAACCTAGAAGAAGAAAATTTGGTGAGCCAAGTGGGATTTGTGTACTGATCATTACCACCAAGTATCACCAAGATTGGGTGAAAAAATTTTGCTGGCATTTCGGAAACTCGTTTTCTTAAAAGCTTGGCAACCCTTCTCAATGAAAGTGCTTTTCCACAGTCTGTGCCTAGGGCTAGTTGAAGAGGATACAAACCATAGAAACAAAACTGAGAACTCCTTTACTTTGTCAAGTTTCAAAGAGCTACTACAAACCAAGTTGGATTTAGAGTTCCAAATTCATCTATCTATATAGGAGAGAACAGAGTGAAACCTAAAAATAAAAAATGCTACTGTAAACGAACGCTTCAACCTAGAAGAACAAAATTTGGTGAGCCAAGTGGGATTTGTGTACCGATCTTCACCACCAAGTATCATCAAGATTGGGTGAAAAAATATTTGCTGGTAATTCGGAAATTCGTTATTCCTTAGAAGCTTGGCAACCCCTCTCAATGAAAGTGCTTTTCCACAGTGAGTGCCTAGGGCTACTTGAAGAGGAAACAATCCATAGAGACAAAACTGAGAACTCCTTTATTTTGTCAAGTTTCAAAGAGCTACTACAAACCATGTTGGATTTAGAGTTCCAAATTCATCTATCTAAATAGGAGAGAACAGAGTGAAACCTAAAAATAAAAGCTGCTACTGTAAACAAACGCTTCAACCAAGAAGAAAAAATTTGGTACGCCAAGTGGGATTTGTGTACTGATCATTACCACCAAGTATCATCAGGATTCGGTGAAAAAATATTTGCTGGTATTTCGGAAACTCGTTATTTCTTAGAAGCTTTGCAAACCCTCTCAATGAAAGTGCTTTTCCACCGTCTGTTCCCAGGACTATTTGAAGAGGAAACAAACCATAGAGACAAAACTGAGAACTCCTTTATTTTGTCAAGTTTCAAAGAGCTACTACAAACCATGTTGGAATTAGAGTTCCAAATTCATCTATTTATATAGCAGAGAACAGAGTGAAACCTAAATATAAAAACTGCTACTGTAGAAGTACGCTTCAACCTAGAAGAACAAAATTTGTAGAACCAAGTGATATTTGTGTACCGATAATTACCCCCAAGTATCATCAAGATTGAATGAAAAAATATTTGCTGGTATTTTGGAAACTCGTAATTTCTTGGAAGCTTGGCATCCCTTCTCAATGAAAGTGCTTTTCCACAGTCTCTGCTTAGGGCTACTTGAAGCGGAAAAAAATCATAGAGACAAAACTGAGAACTCCTTTATTTTGTCAAGTTTCAAAGAGGTACTACACAACATATTGGATTTAGAGTTCAAATTCATCTATCTATATAGGAGAGAACAGAGTGTAACCTAAAAATAAAAACTGCTATGTAAAGGAACGCTTCAACCTAGAAGAACAAAATTTGGTGAGCCAATGGGATTTGTGGACTTGTCGTTACCACAAGATATCATCAAGTTTGGGTAAAAAATATTTGCTGGTATTTCGGAAACTCGTAATTTCTTGGAAGCTTGGCAACCCCTCTCAATGAAAGTGCTTTTTACAGTCTCTGCTTAGGCTACTTGAAGCGGAAACAAATCAGAGAGACAAAACTGAGAACTCCTTTATTTTGTCAAGTTTCAAAGAGCTACTACAAACCATATTGGATTTAGAGTTCCAAATTCATCTATCTATATAGGAGAGAACAGAGTGAAACCTAAATATAAAAACTGCTTTGTAGACGAACGCTTCAACCTTGAAGAACAAAATTTGGTGAGCCAAGTGGGATTTGTGTACTGATCATTACCACGAAGTATCATCAACATTAGGTGAAAAAATATTAGCTGGTGTTTCGGAAACTCGTTATTTCTAGAAGCTTGGCAACCCCTCTAAATGAAAGTGCTTTCCACAGCCTGTGCCTAGGGCTACTTGAAGAGAAAACAAACCATAGAGACAAACCTGAGAACTCCTTTGTTTTGTCAAGTTTCAAAGAGCTACTACAAACCATGTTGGATTTAGAGTTCCAAATTCTTCTATCTGTATAGGAGAGAACAGAGTGAAACCTAAAAATAAATACTGCTACTGTAAACGAACGCTTCAACCCAGAAGAAGTAAATTGGGTTAGCCAAGTGGGATTTGTATCCTCATCATTACCACCAAGTATCATCAAGATTGGGTGGAAAAAATATTTGCTGGTATTTCAGAAACTCGTTATTTCTTAGAGGCTTGGCAACCCCTCTCAATGAAAGTTCTTTTCCAAAGTCTGTGCCTAGGGCTACTTGAAGAGGAAACAAACCATAGAGACAAAACTGAGAACACCTTTATTTTGTCAAGTTTCAAATAGCTACTAGACACTAAGTTGGATTTAGAGTTCCAAATTCATCTATCTATATAGGAGAGAACAGGCTGAAACTTAAAATAAAACTGCTACTGTAAACGAACGCTTCAACCTAGAAGAACAAAATTGGTGAGCAAAGTGGGATCTGTGTACTTGTCATTACCACCACGTATATCAACTTTGGGTGAAAAAATATTTGCTGGTATTTCGGAAACTTGTAATTTCTTGGAAGATTGGCAATCCCTTTCAATATAAGTGCTTTTCCAAAGTCTCTACATAGGGCTACATGAAACGGAAACAAATGATAGAGACAAAACTGAGAACTCCTTTATTTTGTCAAGGCTCAAAGAGCTACTACAAACCATGTTGGATTTAGAGTTCCAAATTCATCTATCTATATAGGAGAGAGCAGAGGGAACATAAAAATATAAACTGCTACTGTAAACGAATTCTTCAACCTAAAAGAACAAAATTTAGAGAGTCCAGTGCGATTTGTGTACCGATCATTACCACCAAGTATCATCAAGATTGCGTGAAAAAATATTTGCTGGTATTTCGGAAACTCGTTATTTCTTAGAAGCTTGGCAACCCCTCTCAATGAAAGTGCTTTTCCACAGTCTGTGCCTAGGGCTACTTGAAAGGAAACAAACCATAGAGACAAAACTGAGAACTCCTTTATTTTGTCAAGTTTCAAAGAGCTACTACAAACCAAGTTGGATTTAGAGTTCCAAATTCATCTATCTATATAGGAGAGAACAGAGTGAAACCTAAAAATAAATACTGCTACTGTAAACGAACGCTTCAACCTAGAAGAAGTAAATTGGTGAGCCAAGTGGGATTTTTGTACTGATCATTATCACCAAGTATCATCAAGATTGGGTGGAAAAAATAGTTGCTGGTATTTCAGAAACTCGTTATTTCTTAGAAGCTTGGCAACCCCTCTCAATGAAAGTTCCTTTCCACAGTCTGTGCCTAGGGCTACTTGAAGAGGAAACAAACCATAGAGACAAAACTGAGAACTCCTTTACTTTGTCATGTTTCAAATAGCTACTACAAACCATGTTGGATTTAGAGTTCCAAATTCATCTATCTATATAGGAGAGAACACAGTGAAACCTAAATATAAAAACTGCTATTGTAGACGAACGCAACAACCTAGAAGAAGAAAATTTGGTGAGCCAAGTGGGATTTGTGTACTGATCATTACCACCAAGTATCACCAAGATTGGGTGAAAAAATATTTGCTGGTATTTCGGAAACTCGTAATTTCTTGGAAGCTTGGCAACCCATCTCAATGAAAGTGCTTTTCCACCGTTTGTTCCTGGGGCTACTTGAAGAGGAAACAAACCATAGAGACAAAACTGAGAACTCCTTTATTTTGTCAAGATTCAAAGAGCCACTACAAACCATGTTGGATTTACAGTTCCAAATTCAACTATCTATATAAAAGAGAAGAGAGGAAACCTAAATATAAAAACTGCTACAGTAGACGAACGCTTCAACCTAGAAGAACAAAATTTGGTGAGGAAAGTGGGATTTGTCTACTGATCATTACCACCAAGTATCATCATTATTGTGTGAAAAAATATTTGCTGGTATTTCGGAAACTTGTTATTTCTTAGAAGCTTAACAACCCCTCTCAATGAAAGTGCTTTTCCACCGTCTGTGCCTAGGGCTACTTGAAGAAGAAACAAAGCATAGAGACAAAACTGAGAACTCCTTTATTTTGTCAAGTTTCAAAGAGCTACTACAAACCATGTTGGATTAGGAGTTCCAAATTCATCTACCTATATAGCAGAGAACAGAGTGAAACCTAAATATAAAAACTGCTACTGTAGACGAACGCTCCAACCTAGCAGAACAAAATTAGGTGAGCCAAGTGGGATTTGTGTACTGATCAATACCACCAAGTATCATGAATATTGGGTGAAAAAATATTTGCTGGTATTTCGGAAACTCGTAATTTCTTGGAAGTTTGGCAACCCCTCTCAATGAAAGTGCTTTTCCACAGTCTCTGCTTAGGGCTACTTGAAGCGGAAACAAATCAAAGAGACAAAAGTGAGAACTCCTATATTTTGTCAAGTTTCAAAGAGGTATTACAAACGATATTGGATTTAGAGTTCCAAATTCATCTATCTATATAGAAGAGAACAGAGTGAAACCTAAATATAAAAACTGCTACAGTAGACGAACGATTCAACCTAGACGAAAAAAACTTGGTGAGCCAAGTGGGATTTGTGTACTGATCATTACCAAAAAGTATCATCAACATTGGTTGAAAAAATATTTGCTGGTATTTCGGAAACTCGTTATTTCTTAGAAGCTTTGCAAACCCTCTCAATGAAAGTGCTTTTCCACCGTCTGTTCCCAGGGCTATTTGAAGAGGAAACAAACCATAGAGACAAAACTGAGAACTCGTTTATTTTGTCAAGTTTCAAAGAGCTACTACAAACCATGTTGGATTTAGAGTTCCAAATTCATCTATCTATACAGGAGAGAACAGAGTGAAACCTAAAAATAAAAACTGCTACTGAAAACGAACGCATCAACCTAGAAGAACAAAATTTGGTGACTCAAGTGGGATTTGTGTACAGATCATTATCACCAAGTATCATCAAGATTGGGTTAAAAAATATTTGCTGGTATTTCGGAAACTCGTAATTTCTGGGAAGCTTGGCAACCCCTCTCAATGAAAGTGCTTTTCCACCATTTGTGCCTGGGGCTACTTGAAGAGGAAACAAACCATAGAGACAAAACTGAGAACTCCTTTATTTTGTCAAGTTTCAAAAGACACTACAAACCATGTTGGATTTAGAGTTCCAAATTCATCTATCTATATACAGGAGAACAGAGTGAAACCTAAACATAAAAACTGCTACTGTAGATGAACGCTTCAACCTAGAAGAACAGAATTTGGTGAGCCAAGTGGGATTTGTGTACTGATCATTACCACCAAGTATCATCAATATTGGGTGAAAAAATATTTGCTGGTATTTTGGAAACTCGTAATTTCTTGGAATCTTTTCAACCCCTCTCAATGAATGTCCTTTTCCACAGTCACTGCTTAGGGCTACTTGAAGCGGAAAAAAATCATAGAGACAAAACTGAGAAATCCTTTATTTTGTCAAGTTTCAAAGAGCCACTACAAACCATGTTGCATTTAGAGTTCCAAATTCATCTATCTATATAGCAGAGAACAGAGTGAGACCTAAATATAAAAACTGCTACTGTAGATGAACGCTTCAACCTAGAAGAAAAAAATTTGGTGAGCCAAGTGTGATTTGTGTACTGATCATTACCACCAAGTATCATCAACATTGGGTGAAAAAAATATTTGCTGGTATTTCGGAAACTCGTAATTTCTTGGAAGCTTGGCAACCCCTCTCAATGAAAGTGCTTTTCCACAGTCTGTGAATAGGTCTACTTGAAGAGGAAACAAACCATAGAGACAAAACTGAGAACTCCTTTATTTTGTCAAGTTTCAAAGAGCTACTACAAACCATGTTGGACTTAGAGTTCCAAATTCATCTATCTATATAGGAGAGAACAGAGTGAAACCTAAAAATAAAAACTGCTAATGTAAATGAACGCTTCAACTTAGAAGAACAAAATTTGGTGAGCCAAGTGGGATTTGTGGACTTGTCATTACCACGATGCACCATCAAGATTGGGTGAAAAAATATTTGCTGGTATTTTGGAAACTCGTAATTTCTTGGAATCTTGGCAACCACTCTCAATGAAAGTGCTTTTCCACAGTCTCTGCTTAGGGCTACTTGAAGCGGATACAAGTCATAGAGACAAAACTGAGAACTACTTTATTTTGTCAAGTTTCAAAGAGCTACTACAAACCATGTTGGTTTTAGATTTCCAAATTCCTCTATCTATATAGGAGAGAACAGAGTGAAACTTAATATATAAAAACTGCTACTGTAGACGAACGCTTCAACCTAGAAGAACAAAATTTCGTGAGCCCAGTGGGATTTGTATACTGATCATCACCGCCAAGTATCATCAACATTGGGTGAAAAAATATTTGCTGGTATTTCGGAAACTCGTTATTTCATAGAACTTAAAAACCCCTCTCAATGACAGTGCTTTTCCACAGTCTGTGCCTAGGGCTACTTGAAGAGGAAACAAACCATACAGACAAAACTGAGAACTCCTTTATTTTGTCAGGTTTCAAAGAGCTACTACAAACTATGTTGGATTTAGAGTTCCAAATTCATATATCTATATAGGAGAGAACAGAGTGAAACCTAAAAATAAAAACTGCTACTGTAGACGAATGCTTCAACGTAGAATTACAAAATTTGGTGAGCCAAGTGGGATTTGTGTACTGGTCCTTACCACCAAGTATCATGAAGTTTGAGTGAAAAAATATTTGCTGGTATTTCATAAACTCGTTATTACTTAGAAGCTTGGCAACCCGTCTCAATGAATGTCCTTTTCCAAGGTCTGTGCCAGGGCTACTTCAAGAGGAAACAAACCATACAGACAAAACTGAGAACTCCTTTATTTTTTCAAGTTTCAAAGAGCCACTACAAACCATGTTGGATTTAGAGTTCCAAATTCATTTATCTATATAGCAGAGGACAGAGTGAAACCTAAACATAAAAACTGCTACTGTAAACGAACGCTTCAACCTAGAAGAAAAAAATTTGGTGAGCCAAGTGTGATTTGTGTACTTGTCATTACCACCAAGTATCATCAACATTGGGTGAAAAAATAATTGCTGGTATTTCGAAAACTCGTTATTTCTTAGAGGCTTGGCAACCCCTCTCAATGAAAGTGCTTTTCCACAGTCTCGGCTTAGGGCTACTTGAAGCGGAAACAAACCATACAGACAAAACTGAGAACTCCTTTATTTTGTCAAGTTTCAAAGAGCCACTACATACCATGTTGGATTTAGAGTTCCAAATTCATCTATCTATATACAGGAGAACAGAGTGAAACCTAAACATAAAAACTGCTACTGTAGACGAACGCTTCAACCTAGAAGAACAAAATTTGGAGAGCCAAGTGGGATTTGTGGACGGATCATCACCACCAAGTATCATCAAGATTGGGTGAAAAAATATTTGCTTGTATTTCGGAAACTCCTAATTTCTTGGAAGCTTGGCAACCCCACTTAATGAAAGTGCTTTTCCACTGTCTGTGCCTAGGGCTACTTGAAGAGGAAACAAATGATTGACACAAAACTGAGAACTCCTTTGTTTTGTCAAGTTTCAAAGAGCCACTAAAAACCATGTTGGATTTAGAGTTCCAAATTCATCTATCTATATAGGAGAGAACAGAGTAAAACCTAAAAATAAAAACTGCTACTGTAGACGAACGCTTCAAACTAGAAGAACAAAATTTGGTGAGCCAAGTGGGATTTTTGTACTGATCATTACCACCAAGTGTCATCAAGATTGCGTGAAAAAATATTTGCTGGTATTTCGGAAACTCGTAATTTCTTGGAAGCTTGGCAACCCCTATCAATGAAAGTGCTTTTCCACCATTTGTACCTGGGGCTACTTGAAGAGGAAACAAACCATAGAGACAAAACTGAGAACTCCTTTATTTTGTCAAGTTTCAAAGAGCCACTACAAACCATGTTGTATTTAGAGTTCCAAATTCATATATCTATATAGCAGAGAACAGAGTGAAAAATAAACAAAAAATGCTACTGTAGACGAACGCTTCAACCTAGAAGAAAAAAATTTGGTGAGCCAACTGTGATTTGTGTACTTGTCATTACCACCAAGTATCATCAACATTGGGTGAAAAAATATTTGCTGGTATTTCGGAAACTCGTTATTTCTTGGAAGCTTGGCAACCCCTCTCAATGAAAGTGCTTTTCCACAGTCTCTGCTTAATGCTAGTTCAAGCGGAAACAAATCATAGAGACAAAACTGAGAACTCCTTTATTTTGTCAAGTTTCAAAGAGCTACTACAAACCATGTTGAATTTAGAGTTCCAAATTCATCTATCTATATGGGAGAGAACAGAGTGAAACCTAAAAATAAAAAATGCCACTGTAAACGAACGCTTCAAATTAGAAGAACAAAATTTGGTGAGCCAAGTGGGATTTGTGTACTGATCATTACCTCCAAGTATCATCAAGGTTGGGTGAAAAAATATTTGCTGGTATTTCGGAAACTCGTTATTTCTTAGAAGCTTGGCAACCCCTGTCAATGAAATTCTTTTCCAAGTCTGTGCCTAGGACTACTTGAAGAGAAAACAAACCATAGAAACAAAACTGAGAACTTCTTTATTTTGTCAAGTTTCAAAGAGCTACTACAAACCGTGTTGGATTTAGAGTTCCAAATTCATCTACCTATATATTAAAGAACAGAGTGATACCTAAATATAAAAACTGCTACTGTAGACGAACGCTTCAACCTAGAAGAACAAAATTTGGTGAGCCAAGTGGGATTTGTGGACTTGTCATTACCATGACGTATCATCAAGATTGGGTGAAAAAATATTTCCTGGTATTTCGGAAACTTGTAATTTCTTGGAAGCTTGGCAACCCCTCTCAATGAAAGTGCTTTTCCACAGTCTGTGCCAAGGCTACTTGAAGAGGAAACAAACCATAGAGGCAAAACTGAGAACTCCTTTATTTTGTCAAGTTACAAAGAGCTACTACAAACCATGTTGGATTTAGAGTTCCAAATTCATCTATATATATAGGAGAGAACAGAGTGAAACCTAAGTATAAATATTGCTACTGTAGACGAACGCTTCAACCTAGAAGAACAAAATTTGGTGAGCCAAGTGGGATTTGTGTAGTGATCATTACCACCAACTTTCTTCAACATTGGGTTTAAAAATATTTGCTGGTGTTTTGGAAACTCGTTATTTCTTAGAAGCTTGGCAACCCCTTTCAGTGAAAGTGCTTTTCCACAGTCACTGCTTAGTGCTACATGAAGCGGAAACAAATCATAGAGACAAACCTGTGAACTCCTTTATTTTCACAAGTTTCAAAGAGCTATTACACACTATGTTGGATTTAGAGTTCCAAATTCATCTATCTATATAGGAGAGAACAGAGGGAACCTAAAAATATAAACTGCTACTGTAAAAGAACGCTTCAACCTAGAAGAATAAAATTTGGTGAGCCAAGTGGGATTTGTGAACCGATCATTACCACCAAGTATCATCAAGATTGGGTGAAAAAATATTTGCTGGCATTTCGAAAACTCGTTATTTATTAGATGGTTGGCACCCCTCTCAATGAAAGTGCTTTACCACAGTCTCTGCCTAGGGCTACTTGAAGAGGAAACAAACCATAGAGACAAAACTGAGAACTCCTTTATTTTGTCAAGTTTCAAAAAGCTACTACAAACCATGTTGGATTTAGAGTTCCAAATTCATCTATCTATATAGGAGATTACAGAGTGAACCCTAAAAATAAAAACTGATACTGCAATCGAATGCATCAACTTAGAAGAACAAAATTTGGTGAGCCAAGTGGGATTTGTGTACTTGTCATTACCACCACGTATCATCAACATTGGATGAAAAAATTTTTGCTGGTATTTCGAAAACTCGTAATTTCTGGGAAGCTTGGCAACCCTTTTCAATGATAGTGCTTTTCCACAGTCTCTGCTTAGGGCTACATGAAGCGGAAACAAATCATAGAGACAAAACTGAGAACTCCTTTATTTTGTCAAGTTATAAAATCTACTACAAACCATGTTGGATTTAGAGTTCCAAATTCATCTATCTATATAGGAGAGAACAGAGTGAAACCTAAAAATAAAAACTGCTACTGTAAACGAACGCTTCAACCTAGAAGACAAAAATTTGAGGAGCCAAGTGGGATTTGTGACCTGACCATTACCACCAAGTATCATCAAGATTGGGTGAAAAATATTTGCTGGTATTTCGGAAACTCTTTATTTTTTAGAAGCTTGGCAAACCCTCTCAATGAAAGTGCTTTTCCACAGTCTGTGCCTAGTGCTACATGAAGAGGAAACAAATCATAGAGACAAAACTGAGAACTCATTTATTTTGTCAAGTTTCAAAGAGCTATTACACACCCTGTTGGATTTAGAGTTCCAAATTCATCTATCTGTATAGGAGAGAACAGAGTGAAACCTAAATATAAAAACTGCTACTGTAGACGAACGCTTCAAACCAGAAGAACCAAATTTGGTGAGCCAAGTGGGATTTGTGTACTGATCATTACCAAAAAGTATCTTCAACCTTGGGTGAAAAAATATTTGCTGGTGTTTCGGAAACTCGTTATTTCTTAGAAGCTTGTCAACCCTCTCAATGAAAGTGCTTTTCCACAGTCTGTGCCTAGGGATACTTGAAGAGGAAACAAACCATAGAGACAAAACTGAGAACTCCTTTATTTTGTCAAGTTTCAAAGAGCTACTACAAACCATGTTTGATTTAGAGTTCCAAATTCATTTATCTATATAGGAGATAACAGAGTGAAACCTAAAAATAAAAACTGCTACTGTAAACGAACGCTTCAACCTAGAAGAACAAAATTGGTGAGCCAAGTGTGATTTGAGTACTTGTCATTACCACCACGTATCATCAACATTGGGCGAAAAAATATTTGCTGGTATTTCCGAAACTCGTAATTTCTTGGAAGCTTACCAACTCCTTTCAATAAAAGTGCTTTTCCACAGTCTCTGCTTAGGCCTACATGAAGCGGAAACAAATCATAGAGACAAAAGTGAGAACTCCTTTACTTTGTCAAGTTTCAAAGATATACTACAAACCACGTTGGATTTAGAATTCCAAATTCATCTATCTATAAAGGAGAGAACAGAGGGAACCTAAAAATATAAACTGCTACTGTAAACGAACGCTTCAACCTAGAAGAACAAAATTTGGTGAGTCATATGGGATTTGTGTACCGATCATTACCACCAAGTATCATCAAGATTGGGTGAGAAAATATTTGCTGGTATTTCAGAAACTCGTTATTTCTTAGACGCTTGGCAACCCCACTCAATGAAAGTGCTTTTCCACAGTCTGTGCCTAGGGCTACTTGTAGAGGAAACAAACCATAGAGACAAAAATGAGAACTCCTTTATTTTGTCAAGTTTCAAAGAGCTACTACAAACCATGTTGGATTAGAGTTCCAAATTCATCTATCTATATAGGAGAGATCAGAGTGAAACCTAAAAATAACAACTGCTACTGTAAACGAACGCTTCAACCTAGAAGAACAAAATTTGGTGAGCCAAGTGGGATTTCTGTACTGATAATTACCAAAAAGTATCTTCAACATTGGGTGAAAAAATATTTTCCTGTGTATCGGAAACTCGTTATTTCTTAGAAGCTTGTCAACCCTCTCAATGAAAGTGCTTTTCCACACTCCGTGCCTAGGGATACTTCAAGAGGACAAAAACCATAGAGACAAAACTGAGAACTCCTTTATTTTGTCAAGTTTCAAAGAGCTACTACAAACCCTGTTTGATTTAGAGTTCCAAATTAATTTATCTATATAGGGGAGAACAGAGTGAAACCTAAAAATAAAAACTGCTACTGTAAACGAACGCTTCAATCTAGAAGAAAAAAATTTGGGTTGCCAAGTGGGATTTGTGAAATGACCATTACCACCATGTATCATCAAGATTGGGTGAAAAAATATTTGCTGGTATTTTTGAAACTCGTTATTTTTTTGAAGCTTGGCAACCCCTCTCAATGAAAGTGATTTTCCACAGTCTGTGCCTAGGGCTACATGAAGAGGAAACAAACCATAGAGACAAAAACTGAGAACTCCTTTATTTTGTCAAGTTTCAAACAGCCACTACAAACCATGTTTGATTTAGAGTTCCAAATTCATTTATCTATATAGGAGAGAACAGAGTGAAACCTAAAAATAAAAACTGCTATTGTAAACGAAAGCTTCAACCTAGAAGAACAAAATTTGGTGATCCAAGTGGGATTTGTGTACCGATCATTACCACCAAGTATCATCAAGATTGGGTGAAAAAATATTTGCTGGTATTTCGGAAACTCGTAATTTCTTGGAAGCTTGGAAACTCCTTTCAATAAAAGTGCTTTTCCACAGTCTCTGCTTAGGCCTACATGAAGCGGAAACAAATCATAGAGAAAAAACTGAGAACTCCTTTACTTTTTCAAGTTTCAAAGAGCTACTACAAACCTCGTTGGATTTAGAGTTCCAAATTCACATATCTATATAGGAGAGAACAGAGGGAACCTAACAATATAAACTGCTACTGTAAACGAACGCTTCAACCTAGAAGAACAAAATTTGGTGAGTCAAGTGGAATTTGTGTACCGATCATTACCACCAAGTATCATCAAGATTGGGTGAAAAAATATTTGCTGGTATTTCGGGAACTCGTTTTTTCTTAGACTCTTGGCAACCCCTCTCAATGAAAGTGCTTTTCCACAGTCTGTGCCTAGGGCTACTTGAAAAGGAAATAAAATATAGAGACAAAAATGAGTCCTTTATTTTGTCAAATTTCAAAGAGCTACTACAAACCATGTTGGATTAGAGTTCCAAATTCATCTATCTGTATAGGAGAGAACAGAGTGAAACCTAAAAATAAAAACTGCTACTGTAAACGAACGCTTCAACCTAGAAGAACAAAATTTGGTGTGCCAAGTGGGATTTGTGTACTTGTCATTACCACCACGTATCATCAACATTGGGTGAAAAAATATTTGCTGGTATTTCAGAAACTCGTAATTTCTTGGAAGCTTGGCAACCGATTTCAATGAAAGTGCTTTTCCACAGTCTCTGCTTAGGGCTACTTGAAGTGGATACAAACCATAGAGACAAAACTGAGAACTCCTTTATTTTGTCAAGTTTGAAAGAGCTACTACAAACCATATTGGATTTAGAGTTCCAAATTCATCTATCTATATTGGAAAGAACAGAGGGAAACCTAAAAATAAAAACTGCTACGGTAAAAAAACGCTTCAACCTAGAAGAAGAAATTTGGTGACCCAAGTGGTGTTTGTGTACTGATCATTAGCACCCAGTATCATTAACGTTGTGTGAAAAAAATATTTGCTGGTGTTTCGGAAACTCGTTATTTCTTAGAAACTTGTCAACCCCTCTCAATGAAAGTGCTTTTCCACAGTCTGTGCCTAGTGATACTTGAAAACGAAACAAACCATAGAGACAAAACTGAGAACTCCTTTATTTTGTCAAGTTTCAAAGATCTTCTACAAACCAGGTTGGATTTAGAGTTCCAAATTCATCTATCTATATAGGAGAGACCAGAGTGAAACCTAAATATAAAAACTGCTACTGAAAAAAGAACGCTTCAACCTAGAAGAACAAAATTGGGTGAGCCAAGTGGGATTTGTGTACTTGTCATTACCACCAAGTATCATCAAGATTGGGTGAAAAAATATTTGCTCGTATTTCGGAAACTCGTTATTTTTTAGAAGCTTGGCAACCCCTCTCAATGAAAGTGCTTTTCCACAGTCTCTGGTTAGGGCTACTTGAATCGGAAACAAATCATAGGGACAAAACTGAGTACTCCTTATTTTGTCAAGTTTCAAATAGCTACTACAAACCATATTGGATTTAGAGTTCCAAATTCATCTGTCTATATAGGAGAGAACAGAGTGAAACCTAAATATAAAAACTGCTACTGTAGATGAATGCTTCAACCTAGAAGAACAAAATTTGGTGAGCCAAGTGGGATTTTTGTACCGATCATCACCACCAAGTATCATCAAGATTGGGTGAAAAAATATTTGCTGGTATTTCGGAAACTCGTTATTTCTTAGAAGCTTGGCAACCCCTCTCAATGTAAGTGCTTTTCCACAGTCAGTGCCTAGGGCTACTTGAAGAGGAAACAAACCATAGAGACAAAACTGAGAACTCATTTATTTTGTCAAGTTTCAAAGAGCTACTACAAACCATGTTGGATTTAGAGATCCAAATTCATCTATCTACATAGCAGAGAACACAGTGAAACCTAAATATAAAAACTGCTACTGTAAATGAACGCTTCAACTTAGCATAACAAAATTTGGTGAGCCAAGTGGTATTTGTGGACTTGTCATTACCACCAAGTATCATCAAGATTGGATGAAAAAATATTTGCTGGTATTTCGAAAACTCGTAATTTCTTGGAAGCTTGGAAACCCCACTCAATGAAAATGCTTTTCCACAGTCTCTGCTTAGGGCTACTTGAAGCGGATAAAAATCATAGAGAAAAAACTGAGAACTCCTTTATTTTGTCAAGTTTCAAAGATCTTCTAAAAACCATGTTGGATTTAGAGTTCCACATGCATCTATCTATATAGGGGATAACAGAGTGAATACTAAATATAAAAATTGCTACATTAGACGAACGCTTCAACATGGAAGAACAAAATTTGGTGAGCCAAGTGGGATTTGTGTACTGATCATCACCACCAAGTATCATCAAGATTGGGTGAAAAAATATTTGCTGGTATTTCGGAAACTCGTTATTTCTTAGAAGCTTGGCAACCACTCTCAAAAAAGTGCTTCTCCACAGTCAGTGCCTAGGGCTACTTGAAGAGGAAACAAACCATAGAGACAAAACTGAGAACTACTTTATTTTGTCAAGTTTTAAAGAGCTACTACAAACTATGTTGGATTTAGAGTTCCAAATTCATCTATCTATATAGCAGAGAACAGAGTGAAACCTAAATATAAAAACTGCTACTGTAGACGAACGCTTCATCCTAGAAGAACAAAATTTGGTGAGCCAAGTGGGATTTTTGTACCGATCATCACCACCAAGTAACATCAAGATTGGGTGAAAAAATATTTGCTGGTATTTCGGAAACTCGTTATTTCTTAGAAGCTTGGCAACCCCTCTCAATGTAAGTGCTTTTCCACAGTCAGTGCCTAGGGCTACGTGAAGAGGAAACCAACTATAGAAACAAAACTGAGAACTCCTTTATTTTGTCAAGTTTCAAAGAGCCACAACAAACCATGTTGGATATATAGTTCCAAATTCATCTATCTATATAGCAGAGAACAGAGTGAAACCTAAAGTTAAAAACTGCTACTGTAGACGAACGCTTCAACCTAGAAGAACAAAATTTGGTGAGCCAAGTGGGATTTGTGTACCGATCATCGCCACCAAGTATCATCAAGATTGGGTGAAAAAAATATTTGCTCGTATTTCGGAAACTCGTTATTTTTTAGAAGCTTGGCAACCCCTCTCAATGAAAGTGCTTTTCCACAGTCTCTGGTTAGGGCTACTTGAATCGGAAAAAAAATCATAGGGACAAAACTGAGAACTCCTTATTTTGTCAAGTTTCAAATAGCTACTACAAACCATATTGGATTTAGAGTTCCAAATTCATCTGTCTATATAGGAGAGAACAGAGTGAAACCTAAATATAAAAACTGCTACTGTAGATGAACGCTTCAACCTAGAAGAACAAAATTTGGTGAGCCAAGTGGGATTTGTGTACCGATCATTACCACCATGTATCATGAAGATTGGGTGAAAAAATATTTGCTGGTATTTCGGAAACTCGTAATTTCTTGGCAGCTTGGCAACCCCTCTCAATTAAAGTGCTTTTCCACAATCTCTGGTTAGGGCTACTTGAATCGGAAACAAATCACAGGGACAAAACTGAGAACTCCTTTATTTTGTCAAGTTTCAAATAGCTACTACAAACCATATTGGATTTAGAGTTCCAAATTCATCTGTCTATATAGGAGAGAACAGAGTGAAACCTAAATATAAAAACTGCTACTGTAGACGAACGCTTCAACCTAGAAGAACAAAATTTGGTGAGCCAAGTAGGATTTTTGTACCGATCATCACCACCAAGTATCATCAAGATTGGGTGAAAAAATATTTGCTGGTATTTCGGAAACTCGTTATTTCTTAGAAGCTTGGCAACCCCTCTCAATATAAGTGCTTTTCCACAGTCAGTGCCTAGGGCTACTTGAAGAGGAAACCAACTATAGAAACAAAACTGAGAACTCCTTTATATTGTCAAGTTTCAAAGAGCCACAACAAACCATATTGGATTTAGAGTTCCAAATTCATCTACCTATATAGCAGAGAACAGAGTGAAACCTAAACCTAAAAACTGCTACTGTAGACGAACGCTTCAACCTAGAAGAACAAAATTTGGTGAGCCAAGTGGGATTTGTGTACTGATCATAACCACCAAGTATCATCAACCTTGGGTGAAAAAATATTTGCTGGTATTTCGGAAACTCGTAATTTCTTGGAAGCTTGGCAACCCCTCTCAATGAAAATGCTTTTCCACAGTCTCTGCTTGGGCCTACTTGAAGTGGAAACAAATCATAGAGACAAAACTGAGAACTCCTTTATTTTGTCAAGGTTCAAAAAGCTACTACAAACCATGTTGGATTTAGAGTTCCAAATTCATCTATCTATATAGCAGAGAACAGAGTGAAACCTAAATATAAAAACTGCTACTGTAAACGAACGCTACAACTTAGCAGAACAAAATTTGGTGAGCCAAGTGTGATTTGTGTACTTGTCATTACCACCAAGTATCATCAAGATTGGATGAAAAAATATTTGCTGTTATTTCGGAAACTCGTAATTTCTTGGATGCTTGGCAACCCCTCTCAATGAAAGTGCTTTTCCACAGTCTCTGCTTAGGGCTACTTGAAGCGGATAAAAATCATAGAGAAAAAACTGAGAACTCCTTTATTTTGTCAAGTTTTAAAGATCTTCTGCAAACCATGTTGGATTTAGAGTTCCACGTGCATCTATCTATATAGGAGATAACAGAGTGAATACTAAATATAAAAATTGCTACATTAGACGAACGCTTCAACCTAGAAAAACAAAATTTGGTGAACCAAGTGGGATTTGTGTACTGATCATCACCACCAAGTATCATCAAGATTGGGTGAAAAAATATTTGCTCGTATTTCGGAAACTCGTTATTTTTTAGAAGCTTGGCAACCCCTCTCAATGAAAGTGCTTTTCCACAGTCTGTGCCTAGGGCTACTTGAAGCGGAAACAAATCATAGAGACAAAACTGAGAACTCCTTTATTTTGTCAAGTTTCAAAGAGCTACTACAAACCATGTTGGATTTAGAGTTCCAAATTCATCTGTCTTTAAAGCAGAGAACAGAGTGAAACCTAAAAATAAAAACTGCTAATGTAAACGAACGCTTCAACCTAGAAGAACACAATTTGGTGAGCCAAGTGGGATTTGTGTAGTGATCATTACCACCAAGTGTCATCAAGATTGGGTGAAAAAATATTTGCTGGTATTTCGGAAACTCGTTATTTCTTAGAAGCTTGGCAACCCCTCTCAATGAAAGTGCTTTAGACCGTCTGTGCCTAGGGCTACTTGAAGAGGAAACAAACCATAGAGACAAAACTGAGAACTCCTTTATTTTGTCACGTTTCAAAGAGCTACTACAAACCAAGTTGGATTTAGTGTTCCAAATTCATCTATCTATATAGCAGAGAACAGAGTGAAACCTAAATATAAAAACTGCTACTGTAAACGAACGCTACAACTTAGCAGAACAAAATTTAGTGAGCCAAGTGTGATTTGTGTACTTGTCATTACCACCAAGTATCATCAAGATTGGATGAAAAAATATTTGCTGTTATTTCGGAAACTCGTAATTTCTTGGATGCTTGGCAACCCCTCTCAATGAAAGTGCTTTTCCACAGTCTCTGCTTAGGGCTACTTGAAGCGGATAAAAATAATAGAGAAAAAACTGAGAACTCCTTTATTTTGTCAAGTTTTAAAGATCTTCTGCAAACCATGTTGGATTTAGAGTTCCACGTGCATCTATCTATATAGGAGATAACAGAGTGAATACTAAATATAAAAATTGCTACATTAGACGAACGCTTCAACCTAGAAAAACAAAATTTGGTGAGCCAAGTGGGATTTGTGTACTGATCACCACCAAGTATCATCAAGATTGGGTGAAAAAATATTTGCTGGTATTTCGGAATCTCGTTATTTCTTAGAAGCTTGGCAACCACTCTCAAAAAAGTGCTTTTCCACAGTCAGTGCCTAGGGCTACTTGAAGAGAAAACAATCCATAGAGACAAAACTGAAAACTACTTTATTTTGTCAAGTTTTAAAGAGCTACTACAAACTATGTTGGATTTAGAGTTCCAAATTCATCTATCTATATAGCAGAGAACAGAGTGAAACATAAATATAAAAACTGCAACTGTAGACGAATGCTTCAACCTAGAAGAACAAAATTTGGTGAGCCAAGTGGGATTTGTGTACCGATCATTACCACCAAGTATCATGAAGATTGGGTGAAAAAATATTTGCTGGTATTTCGGAAACTCGTAATTTCTTGGAAGCTTGGCAACCCCTCTCAATTAAAGAGCTTTTCCACAGTCTCTGGTTAGGGCTACTTGAATAGGAAACAAATCATAGGGAGAAAACTGAGAACTCCTTTATTTTGTCACGTTTCAAATAGCTACTACAAACCAAGTTGGATTTAGTGTTCCAAATTAATCTATCTATATAGCAGAGAACAGAGTGAAACCTAAATATAAAAACTGCTACTGTAAACGAACGCTACAACTTAGCAGAACAAAATTTGGTGAGCCAAGTGTGATTTGTGTACTTGTCATTACCACCAAGTATCATCAAGATTGGGTGAAAAAATATTTGCTGGTATTTCGGAATCTCGTAATTTCCTAGAAGCTTGGCAACCACTCTCAAAAAAGTGCTTTTCCACAGTCAGTGCCTAGGGCTACTTGAAGAGAAAACAAACCATAGAGACAAAACTGAAAACTACTTTATTTTGTCAAGTTTTAAAGAGCTACTACAAACTATGTTGGATTTAGAGTTCCAAATTCATCTATCTATATAGCAGAGAACAGAGTGAAACATAAATATAAAAACTGCTACTGTAGACGAACGCTTGAACCTAGAAGAACAAAATTTGGTGAGCCAAGTGGGATTTGTGTACCGATCATTACCACCAAGTATCATGAAGATTGGGTGAAAAAATATTTGCTGGTATTTCGGAAACTCGTAATTTCTTGGAAGCTTGGCAACCCCTCTCAATGAAAATGCTTTTCCACAGTCTCTGCTTGGGCCTACTTGAAGCGGAAACAAATCATAGAGACAAAACTGGGAACTCCTTTATTTTGTGAAGTTTCAAAGAGCTACTACAAACCATGTTGGATTTAGAGTTCCAAATATATCTATCTACATAGCAGAGAACACAGTGAAACCTAAATATAAAAACTGCTACTGTAAACGAACGCTTCAACTTAGCAGAACAAAATTTGGTGAGCCAAGTGGGATTTGTGTACTTGTCATTACCACCAAGTATCATCAAGATTGGATGAAAAAATATTTGCTGGTATTTCGGAAACTCGTAATTTCTTGGAAGCTTGGCAACCCCTCTCAATGAAAATGCTTTTCCACAGTCTCTGCTTAGGGCTACTTGAAGCGGATAAAAATCATAGAGAAAAAACTGAGAACTCCTTTATTTTGTCAAGTTTCAAAGATCTTCTACAAACCATGTTGGATTTAGAGTTCCACATGCATCTGTCTATATAGGAGATAACAGAGTGAATACTAAATATAAAAATTGCTACATTAGACGAACGCTTCAACCTAGAAGAACAAAATTTGGTGAGCCAAGTGGGATTTGTGTACTGATCATCACCACCACGTATCATGAAGATTGGGTGAAAAAATATTTGCTGGTATTTCGGAAACTCGTAATTTCTTGGAAGCTTGGCAACCCCTCTCAATTAAAGTGCTTTTCCACAGTCTCTGGTTAGGGCTACTTGAAGCAGAAACAAATCATAGGGAAAAAACTGAGAACTCCTTTATTTTGTCAAGTTTCAAATAGCTACTACAAACCATATTGGATTTAGAGTTCCAAATTCATCTGTCTATATAGGAGAGAACAGAGTGAAACCTAAATATAAAAACTGCTACTGTAGACGAACGCTTCAACCTAGAAGAACAAAATTTGGTGAGCCAAGTGGGATTTTTGTTCCGATCATCACCACCAAGTAACATCAAGATTGGGTGAAAAAATATTTGCTGGTATTTCGGTAACTCGTTATTTCTTAGAAGCTTGGCAATCCCTCTCAATGTAAGTGCTTTTCCACAGTCAGTGCCTAGGGCTAGGTGAAGAGGAAACCAAGTATAGAAACAAAACTGAGAACTCCTTTATTTTGTCAAGTTTCAAAGAGAAACAACAAACCATGTTGGATATAGAGTTCCAAATTCATCTATCTATATAACAGAGAACAGAGTGAAACCTAAAGTTAAAAACTGCTACTGTAGACGAACGCTTAAACCTAGAAGAACAAAATTTGCTGAGCCAAGTGGGATTTGTGTACTGATCATTACCACCAAGTATCATCAACCTTGGGTGAAAAAATATTTGCTGGTATTTCGGAAACTCGTAATTTCTTGGAAGCTTGGCAACCCCTCTCAATGAAAATGCTTTTCCACAGTCTCTGCTTGGGCCTACTTGAAGCGGAAACAAATCATAGAGACAAAACTGAGAACTCCTTTATTTTGTCAGGTTTCAAAGAGCTACTACAAACCATAATGGATTTAGAGTTCCAAATTCGTCTATCTATATAGGAGAGAACAGAGTGAAACCTAAATATAAAAACTGCTACTGTAGACGAACGCTTCAACCTAGAAGAACAAAATTTGGTGAGCCAAGTGGGATTTGTGTACCGATCTTCACCACCAAGTATCATCAAGATTGGGTGGAAAAATATTTGCTCGTATTTCGGAAACTCAATATTTTTTAGAAGCTTGGCAACCCCTCTCAATGAAAGTGCTTTTAAACAGTCTGTGCCTAGGGCTACTTGAAGCGGAAACAAATCATAGAGACAAAACTGAGAACTCCTTTATTTTGTCAAGTTTCAAAGAGCTACTACAAACCATGTTGGATTTAGAGTTCCAAATTCATCTGTCTTTAAAGCAGAGAACAGAGTGAAACCTAAAAATAAAAACTGCTAATGTAAACGAATGCTTCAACCTAGAAGAACACAATTTGGTGAGCCAAGTGGGATTTGTGTAGTGATCATTACCACCAAGTGTCATCAATTGCGTGAAAAAATATTTGCTGGTATTTCGGAAACTCGTTTTTTCTTAGAAGCTTGGAAACCCCTCTCAATGAAAGTGCTTTTCCACAGTCTCTGCTTACGGCTACTTGAAGCGGAAACAAATCATAGAGACAAAACTGAGAACTCCTTTCTTTTTTCAAGTTTCAAAAAGCTACTACAAACCATGTTGGATTTAGAGTTTCAAATTCATCTATCTATATAGCAGAGAACAGAGTGAAACCTAAATATAAAAACTGCTACTGTAGATGAAGAATTCAACCTAGAAGAACAAAATTTGGTAAGCCAAGTGGGATTTTTGTACTGATCATTACCACCAAGTATCATCAAGATTGGGTGAAAAAATATTTGCTGGTATTTCGGAAACTCGTTATTTCTTAGAAGCTTGGCAACCCCTCTCAATGTAAGTGCTTTTCCACAGTCAGTGCCTAGGGCTACTTGAAGAGGAAACAAATCATAGAGACAAAACTGAGAACTCCTTTATTTTTTCAAGTTTCAAAGAGCTACTTCAAACCATATTGGATTTAGAGTTCCAAATTCATCTATCTATATAGGAGAGAACAGAGTGAAACCTAAATATAAAAAGTGCTACTGTAGACGAACGCTTCAACCTAGAAGAACAAAATTTGGTGAGCCAAGTCGGATTTTTGTATCGATCATCACCACCAAGTATCATCAAGATTGGGTGAAAAAATATTTGCTGGTATTTCGGAAACTCGTTATTTCTTAGAAGCTTCGCAACCCCTCTCAATGTAAGTGCTTTTCCACAGTCAGTGCGTAGGGCTACTTGAAGAGGAAACCAACTATAGAAACAAAACTGAGAACTTCTTTATTTTGTCAAGTTTCAAAGAGCCACAACAAACCATATTGGATTTTGAGTTCCAAATTTATCTATCTATATAGCAGAGAACAGAGTGAAACCTAAACCTAAAAACGGCTACTGTAGACGAACGCTTCAACCTAGAAGAACAAAATTTGGTGAGCCAAGTGGGATTTGTGTACTGATCATAACCACCAAGTATCATCAACCTTGGGTGAAAAAATATTTGCTGGTATTTCGGAAACTCGTAATTTCTTGGAAGCTTGGCAACCCCTCTCAATGAAAATGCTTTTCCACAGTCTCTGCTTGGGCCTACTTGAAGCGGACACAAATCATAGAGACAAAACTGAGAACTCCTTTATTTTGTCAAGTTTCAAAGAGCTACTACAAACCATATTGGATTTAGAGTTCCAAATTCATCTATCTATATAACAGAGAACAGAGAGAAACCTAAATATAAAAACTGCTACTGTAGACGAACGCTTCAACCTAGAAGAACAAAATTTGGTGAGCCAAGTGGGATTTCTGTACCGATCTTCACCACCAAGTATCATCAAGTTTGCGTGAAAAAATATTTGCTCGTATTTCGGAAACTCGTTACTTTTTAGAAGCTTGGCAACCCCTCTCAATGAAAGTGCTTTTCCACAGTCTCTGGTTAGGGCTACTTGAATCGGAAACAAATCATAGGGACAAAACTGAGAACTCCTTATTTTGTCAAGTTTCAAAGAGCTACTACAAACCATATTGGATTTAGAGTTCCAAATTCATCTGTCTTTATAGCAGAGAACAGAGTGAAACCTAAATATAAAAACTGCTACTGTAGATGAACAATTCAACCTAGAAGAACAAAATTTGGTAAGCCAAGTGGGATTTTTGTACTGATCATTACCACCAAGTATCATCAAGATTGGGTGAAAAAATATTTGCTGGTATTTCGGAAACACGTTATTTCTTAGAAGCTTGGCAACCCCTCTAAATGAAAGTGCTTTAGACCCTCTGTGCCTAGGGCTACTTGAAGAGGAAACAAACCATAGAGACAAAACTGAGAACTCCTTTATTTTGTCAAGTTTCAAAGAGCTACTACAAACCAAGTTGGATTTAGTGTTCCAAATTAATCTATCTATATAGCAGAGAACAGAGTGAAACCTAAATATAAAAACTGCTACTGTAAACGAACGCTACAACTTAGCAGAACAAAATTTGGTGAGCCAAGTGTGATTTGTGTAGTTGTCATTACCACCAAGTATCATCAAGATTGGATGAAAAAATATTTGCTGTTATTTCGGAAACTCGTAATTTCTTGGATGCTTGGCAACCCCTATCAATGAAAGTGCTTTTCCACAGTCTCTGCTTAGGGCTACTTGAAGCGGATAAAAATCATAGAGAAAAAACTGAGAACTCCTTTATTTTGTCAAGTTTTAAAGATCTTCTGCAAACCATGTTGGATTTAGAGTTCCACGTGCATCTATCTATATAGGAGATAACAGAGTGAATACTAAATATAAAAATTGCTACATTAGACGAACGCTTCAACCTAGAAAAACAAAATTTGGTGAGCCACGTGGGATTTGTGTACTGATCACCACCAACTATCATCAAGATTGGGTGAAAAAATATTTGCTGGTATTTCGGAATCTCGTTATTTCTTAGAAGCTTGGCAACCACTCTCAAAAAAGTGCTTTTCCACAGTCAGTGCCTAGGGCTACTTGAAGAGAAAACAATCCATAGAGACAAAACTGAAAACTACTTTATTTTGTCAAGTTTTAAAGAGCTACTACAAACTATGTTGGATTTAGAGTTCCAAATTCATCTATCTATATAGCAGAGAACAGAGTGAAACATAAATATAAAAACTGCAACTGTAGACGAATGCTTCAACCTAGAAGAACAAAATTTGGTGAGCCAAGTGGGATTTGTGTACCGATCATTACCACCAAGTATCATGAAGATTGGGTGAAAAAATATTTGCTGGTATTTCGGAAACTCGTAATTTCTTGGAAGCTTGGCAACCCCTCTCAATTAAAGAGCTTTTCCACAGTCTCTGGTTAGGGCTACTTGAATAGGAAACAAATCATAGGGACAAAACTGAGAACTCCTTTATTTTGTCAAGTTTCAAATAGCTACTACAAACCATATTGGATTTAGAGTTCCAAATTCATCTGTCTATATAGGAGAGAACAGAGTGAAACCTAAATATAAAAACTGCTACTGTAGACGAACGCTTCAACCTAGAAGAACAAAATTTGCTGAGCCAAGTCGGATTTTTGTACCGATCATCACCACCAAGTATCATCAAGATTGGGTGAAAAAATATTTGCTGGTATTTCGGAAACTCGTTATTTCTTAGAAGCTTGGCAACCCCTCTCAGTGTAAGTGCTTTTCCACAGTCAGTGCGTATGGCTACTTGAAGAGGAAACAAACCATAGAGACAAAACTGAGAACTCCTTTATTTTGTCAAGTTTCAAAGAGCTACTACAAACCATGTTGGATTTAGAGTTCCAAATTCATCTATCTACATAGCAGAGAACACAGTGAAACCTAAATATAAAAACTGCTACTGTAAACGAACGCTACAACTTAGCAGAACAAAATTTGGTGAGCCAAGTGTGATTTGTGTACTTGTCATTACCACCAAGTATCATCAAGATTGGGTGAAAAAATATTTGCTGGTATTTAGGAATCTCGTAATTTCCTAGAAGCTTGGCAACCACTCTCAAAAAAGTGCTTTTCCACAGTCAGTGCCTAGGGCTACTTGAAGAGAAAACAAACCATAGAGACAAAACTGAAAACTACTTTATTTTGTCAAGTTTTAAAGAGCTACTACAAACTATGTTGGATTTAGAGTTCCAAATTCATCTATCTATATAGCAGAGAACAGAGTGAAACATAAATATAAAAACTGCTACTGTAGACGAACGCTTGAACCTAGAAGAACAAAATTTGGTGAGCCAAGTGGGATTTGTGTACCGATCATTACCACCAAGTATCATGAAGATTGGGTGAAAAAATATTTGCTGGTATTTCGGAAACTCGTAATTTCTTGGAAGCTTGGCAACCCCTCTCAATGAAAATGCTTTTCCACAGTCTCTGCTTGGGCCTACTTGAAGCGGAAACAAATCATAGAGACAAAACTGGGAACTCCTTTATTTTGTGAAGTTTCAAAGAGCTACTACAAACCATGTTGGATTTATAGTTCCAAATATATCTATCTACATAGCAGAGAACACAGTGAAACCTAAATATAATAACTGCTACTGTAAACGAACGCTTCAACTTAGCAGAACAAAATTTGGTGAGCCAAGTGGGATTTGTGTACTTGTCATTACCACCAAGTATCATCAAGATTGGATGAAAAAATATTTGCTGGTATTTCGGAGACTCGTAATTTCTTGGAAGCTTGGCAACCCCTCTCAATGAAAATGCTTTTCCACAGTCTCTGCTTAGGGCTACTTGAAGCGGATAAAAATCATAGAGAAAAAACTGAGAACTCCTTTATTTTGTCAAGTTTCAAAGATCTTCTACAAACCATGTTGGATTTAGAGTTCCACATGCATCTGTCTATATAGGAGATAACAGAGTGAATACTAAATATAAAAATTGCTACATTAGACGAACGCTTCAACCTAGAAGAACAAAATTTGGTGAGCCAAGTGGGATTTGTGTACTGATCATCACCACCACGTATCATGAAGATTGGGTGAAAAAATATTTGCTGGTATTTCGGAAACTCGTAATTTCTTGGAAGCTTGGCAACCCCTCTCAATTAAAGTGCTTTTCCACAGTCTCTGGTTAGGGCTACTTGAAGCAGAAACAAATCATAGGGAAAAAACTGAGAACTCCTTTATTTTGTCAAGTTTCAAATAGCTACTACAAACCATATTGGATTTAGAGTTCCAAATTCATCTGTCTATATAGGAGAGAACAGAGTGAAACCTAAATATAAAAACTGCTACTGTAGACGAACGCTTCAACCTAGAAGAACACAATGTGGTGAGCCAAGTGGGATTTGTGTAGTGATCATTACCACCAAGTGTCATCAATTGCGTGAAAAAATATTTGCTGGTATTTCGGAAACTCGTTTTTTCTTAGAAGCTTGGCAACCCCTCTCAATGAAAGTGCTTTTCCACAGTCTCTGCTTAGGGCTACTTGAAGCGGAAACAAATCATGGAGACAAAACTGAGAACTCCTTTGTTTTTTCAAGTTTCAAAAAGCTACTACAAACCATGTTGGATTTAGAGTTTCAAATTCATCTATCTATATAGCAGAGAACAGAGTGAAACCTAAATATAAAAACTGCTACTGTAGATGAACAATTCAACCTAGAAGAACAAAATTTGGTAAGCCAAGTGGGATTTTTGTACTGATCATTACCACCAAGTATCATCAACCTTGGGTGAAAAAATATTTGCTGGTATTTCGGAAACTCGTTATTTCTTAGAAGCTTGGCAACCCCTCTCAATGTAAGTGCTTTTCCACAGTCAGTGCCTAGGGCTACTTGAAGAGGAAACCAACTATAGAAACAAAACTGAACAAGTCCTTTAGTTTGTGAAGTTTCAAAGCGCCACAACAAACCATGTTGGATTTAGAGTTATAAATTCATCTATCTATATAGCAGAGAACAGAGTGAAACCTAAACCTAAAAACTGCTACTGTAGACGAACGCTTCAACCTAGAAGAACAAAATTTGGTGAGCCAAGTGGGATTTGTGTACTGATCATTACCACCAAGTATCATCAACCTTGGGTGAAAAAATATTTGCTGGTATTTCAGAAACTCGTAATTTCTTGGAAGCTTGGCAACCCCTTTCAATGAAAATGCTTTTCCACAGTCTCTGCTTGGGCCTACTTGAAGCGGAAACAAATCATAGAGACAAAACTGAGAACTCCTTTATTTTGTCAAGTTTCAAAGAGCTACTTCAAACCATAATGGATTTAGAGTTCCAAATTCATCTATCTATATAGGAGAGAACAGAGTGAAACCTAAATATAAAAACTGCTACTGTAGACGAACGCTTCAACCTAGAAGAACAAAATTTGGTGAGCCAAGTGGGATTGTTGTACCGATCATCACCAGCAAGTATCATCAAGATTGGGTAAAAAAATATTTGCTGGTATTTCGGAAACTCGTTATTTCTTAGAAGCTTGGAAACCCCTCTCAATGAAAGTGCTTTTAGACCGTCTGTGCCTAGGGCTACTTGAAGAGGAAACAAACCATAGAGACAAAACTGAGAACTCCTTTATTTTGTCAAGTTTCAAAGAGCTACTACAATCCAAGTTGGATTTAGTGTGCCAAATTCATCTATCTATATAGCAGAGAACAGAGTGAAACCTAAATATAAAAACTGCTACTGTAGACGTACGCTTCAACCTAGAAGAACAAAATTTGGTGAGCCAAGTGGGATTGTTGTACCGATCATCACCAGCAAGTATCATCAAGATTGGGTAAAAAAATATTTGCTGGTATTTCGGAAACTCGTTATTTCTTAGAAGCTTGGCAACCCCTCTCAATATAAGTGCTTTTCCACAGTCAGTGCCTAGGGCTACTTGAAGAGGAAACCAACTATAGAAACAAAACTGAGAACTCCTTTATTTTGTCAAGTTTCAAAGAGCCACAACAAACCATATTGGATTTAGAGTTCCAAATTTATCTATCTATATAGCAGAGAACAGAGTGAAACCTAAACCTAAACCTAAAAACTGCTACTGTAGACGAACGCTTCAACCTAGAAGAACAAAATTTGGTGAGCCAAGTGGGATTTGTGTACTGATCATAACCACCAAGTATCATCAACCTTGGGTGAAAAAATATTTGCTGGTATTTCGGAAACTCGTAATTTCTTGGAAGCTTGGCAACCCCTCTCAATGAAAATGCTTTTCCACAGTCTCTGCTTGGGCCTACTTGAAGCGGAAACAAATCATAGAGACAAAACTGGGAACTCCTTTATTTTGTCAAGTTTCAAAGAGCTACTACAAACCATATTGGATTTAGAGTTCCAAATTCATCTATCTATATAGCAGAGAACAGAGTGAAACCTAAATATAAAAACTGCTACTGTAGACGAACGCTTCAACCTAGAAGAACAAAATTTGGTGAGCCAAGTGGGATTTGTGTACCGATCTTCACCACCAAGTATCATCAAGATTGGTAGAAAAAATATTTGCTCGTATTTCGGAAACTCGTTATTTTTTAGAAGTTGGCAACCCCTCTCAATGAAAGTGCTTTTCCACAGTCTGTGCCTAGGGCTACTTGAAGCGGAAACAAATCATAGAGACAAAACTGAGAACTCCTTTATTTTGTCAAGTTTCAAAGAGCTACTACAAACCATGTTGGATTTAGAGTTCCAAATTCATCTGTCTTTATAGCAGAGAACAGAGTGAAACCTAAAAATAAAAACTGCTAATGTAAACGAATGATTCAACCTAGAAGAACAAAATTTGGTGAGCCAAGTGTGATTTGTGTAGTGATCATTACCACCAAGTGTCATCAAGATTGCGTGAAAAAATATTTGCTGGTATTTTGGAAACTCGTAATTTCTTGGAAGCTTGGCAACCCCTCTCAATGAAAATGCTTTTCCACAGTCGCTGCTTGGGCCTACTTGAAGTGGAAACAAATCATAGAGACAAAACTGGGAACTCCTTTATTTTGTCAAGTTTCAAAGAGCTACTACAAACCATATTGGATTTAGAGTTCCAAATTCATCTATCTATATAGCAGAGAACAGAGTGAAACCTAAATATAAAAACTGCTACTGTAGACGAACGCTTCAACCTAGAAGAACAAAATTTGGTGAGCCAAGTGTGATTTGTGTAGTGATCATTACCACCAAGTGTCATCAAGATTGCGTGAAAAAATATTTGCTGGTATTTCGGAAACAAGTTTTTTCTCAGAAGCTTGGAAACCCCTCTCAATGAAAGTGCTTTTCCACAGTCTGCTTAGGGCTACTTGAAGCGGAAACAAATCATAGAGACAAAACTGAGAACTCCTTTCTTTTTTCAAGTTCAAAAAGCTACTACAAACCATGTTGGATTTAGAGTTCCAAATTCATCTATCTATATAGCAGAGAACAGAGTGAAACCTAAATATAATAACTGCTACTGTAGACCTACGCTTCAACCTAGAAGAACAAAATTTGGTGAGCCAAGTGGGATTTGTGTACCAATCATTACCACCACGTATCATCAACCTCGGTTGAAAAAATATTTGCTTGTATTTCGGAAACTCGTTATTTCTTAGAAGCTTGGAAACCCCTCTCAATGAAAGTGCTTTTAGACCGTCTGTGCCTAGGGCTACTTGAAGAGGAAACAAACCATAGAGACAAAACTGAGAACTCCTTTATTTTGTCAAGTTTCAAAGAGCTACTACAAACCATGTTGGATTTAGTGTTCCAAATTCATCTATCTATATAGCAGAGAACAGAGTGAAACCTAAATATAAAAACTGCTACTGTAGACGTACGCTTCAACCTAGAAGAACAAAATTTGGTGAGCCAAGTGGGATTGTTGTACCGATCATCACCAGCAAGTATCATCAAGATTGGGTAAAAAAATATTTGCTGGTATTTCGGAAACTCGTTATTTCTTAGAAGCTTGGCAACCCCTCTCAATATAAGTGCTTTTCCACAGTCAGTGCCTAGGGCTACTTGAAGAGGAAACCAACTATAGAAACAAAACTGAGAACTCCTTTATTTTGTCAAGTTTCAAAGAGCCACAACAAACCATATTGGATTTAGAGTTCCAAATTTATCTATCTATATAGCAGAGAACAGAGTGAAACCTAAACCTAAAAACTGCTACTGTAGACGAACGCTTCAACCTAGAAGAACAAAATTTGGTGAGCCAAGTGGGATTTGTGTACTGATCATAACCACCAAGTATCATCAACCTTGGGTGAAAAAATATTTGCTGGTATTTCGGAAACTCGTAATTTCTTGGAAGCTTGGCAACCCCTCTCAATGAAAATGCTTTTCCACAGTCTCTGCTTGGGCCTACTTGAAGCGGAAACAAATCATAGAGACAAAACTGGGAACTCCTTTATTTTGTCAAGTTTCAAAGAGCTACTACAAACCATATTGGATTTAGAGTTCCAAATTCATCTATCTATATAGCAGAGAACAGAGTGAAACCTAAATATAAAAACTGCTACTGTAGACGAACGCTTCAACCTAGAAGAACAAAATTTGGTGAGCCAAGTGGGATTTGTGTACCGATCTTCACCACCAAGTATCATCAAGATTGGTAGAAAAAATATTTGCTCGTATTTCGGAAACTCGTTATTTTTTAGAAGTTGGCAACCCCTCTCAATGAAAGTGCTTTTCCACAGTCTGTGCCTAGGGCTACTTGAAGCGGAAACAAATCATAGAGACAAAACTGAGAACTCCTTTATTTTGTCAAGTTTCAAAGAGCTACTACAAACCATGTTGGATTTAGAGTTCCAAATTCATCTGTCTTTATAGCAGAGAACAGAGTGAAACCTAAAAATAAAAACTGCTAATGTAAACGAACGATTCAACCTAGAAGAACAAAATTTGGTGAGCCAAGTGTGATTTGTGTAGTGATCATTACCACCAAGTGTCATCAAGATTGCGTGAAAAAATATTTGCTGGTATTTCGGAAACTCGTTTTTTCTCAGAAGCTTTGCAACCCCTCTCAATGAAAGTGCTTTTCCACAGTCTCTGCTTAGGGCTACTTGAAGCGGAAACAAATCATAGAGACAAAACTGAGAACTCCTTTCTTTTTTCAAGTTCAAAAAGCTACTACAAACCATGTTGGATTTAGAGTTCCAAATTCATCTATCTATATAGCAGAGAACAGAGTGAAACCTAAATATAAAAACTGCTACTGTAGACGAACGCTTCAACCTAGAAGAACAAAATTTGGTGAGCCAAGTAGGATTTGTGTACCAATCATTACCACCACGTATCATCAACCTCAGTTGAAAAAATATTTGCTGGTATTTCGGAAACTCGTTATTTCTTAGAAGCTTGGCAACCCCTCTCAATGAAAGTGCTTTTAGACCGTCTGTGCCTAGGGCTACTTGAAGAGGAAACAAACCGTAGAGACAAAACTGAGAACTCCTTTATTTTGTCAAGTTTCAAAGAGCTACTACAAACCAAGTTGGATTTAGTGTTCCAAATTCATCTATCTATATAGCAGAGAACAGAGTGAAACCTAAACATAAAAACTGCTACTGTAGACGAACGCTTCAACCTAGAAGAACAAAATTTGGTGAGCCAAGTGGGATTTTTGTACCGATCATCACCACCAAGTATCATCAAGATTGGGTGAAAAAATATTTGCTGGTATTTCGGAAACTCGTAATTTCTTGGAAGCTTGGCAACCCCTTTCAATGAAAATGCTTTTCCACAGTCTCTGCTTGGGCCTACTTGAAGCGGAAACAAATCATAGAGACAAAACTGAGAACTCCTTTATTTTGTCAAGTTTCAAAGAGCCACAACAAACCATATTGGATTTAGAGTTCCAAATTTATCTATCTATATAGCAGAGAACAGAGTGAAACCTAAACCTAAAAACTGCTACTGTAGACGAACGCTTCAACCTAGAAGAACAAAATTTGGTGAGCCAAGTGGGATTTGTGTACTGATCATAACCACCAAGTATCATCAACCTTGGGTGAAAAAATATTTGCTGGTATTTCGGAAACTCGTAATTTCTTGGAAGCTTGGCAACCCCTCTCAATGAAAATGCTTTTCCACAGTCTCTGCTTGGGCCTACTTGAAGCGGAAACAAATCATAGAGACAAAACTGGGAACTCCTTTATTTTGTCAAGTTTCAAAGAGCTACTACAAACCATATTGGATTTAGAGTTCCAAATTCATCTATCTATATAGCAGAGAACAGAGTGAAACCTAAATATAAAAACTGCTACTGTAGACGAACGCTTCAACCTAGAAGAACAAAATTTGGTGAGCCAAGTGGGATTTGTGTACCGATCTTCACCACCAAGTATCATCAAGATTGGTAGAAAAAATATTTGCTCGTATTTCGGAAACTCGTTATTTTTTAGAAGTTGGCAACCCCTCTCAATGAAAGTGCTTTTCCACAGTCTGTGCCTAGGGCTACTTGAAGCGGAAACAAATCATAGAGACAAAACTGAGAACTCCTTTATTTTGTCAAGTTTCAAAGAGCTACTACAAACCATGTTGGATTTAGAGTTCCAAATTCATCTGTCTTTATAGCAGAGAACAGAGTGAAACCTAAAAATAAAAACTGCTAATGTAAACGAACGATTCAACCTAGAAGAACAAAATTTGGTGAGCCAAGTGTGATTTGTGTAGTGATCATTACCACCAAGTGTCATCAAGATTGCGTGAAAAAATATTTGCTGGTATTTCGGAAACTCGTTTTTTCTCAGAAGCTTTGCAACCCCTCTCAATGAAAGTGCTTTTCCACAGTCTCTGCTTAGGGCTACTTGAAGCGGAAACAAATCATAGAGACAAAACTGAGAACTCCTTTCTTTTTTCAAGTTCAAAAAGCTACTACAAACCATGTTGGATTTAGAGTTCCAAATTCATCTATCTATATAGCAGAGAACAGAGTGAAACCTAAATATAAAAACTGCTACTGTAGACGAACGCTTCAACCTAGAAGAACAAAATTTGGTGAGCCAAGTAGGATTTGTGTACCAATCATTACCACCACGTATCATCAACCTCAGTTGAAAAAATATTTGCTGGTATTTCGGAAACTCGTTATTTCTTAGAAGCTTGGCAACCCCTCTCAATGAAAGTGCTTTTAGACCGTCTGTGCCTAGGGCTACTTGAAGAGGAAACAAACCATAGAGACAAAACTGAGAACTCCTTTATTTTGTCAAGTTTCAAAGAGCTACTACAAACCAAGTTGGATTTAGTGTTCCAAATTCATCTATCTATATAGCAGAGAACAGAGTGAAACCTAAACATAAAAACTGCTACTGTAGACGAACGCTTCAACCTAGAAGAACAAAATTTGGAGAGCCAAGTGGGATTTTTGTACCGATCATCACCACCAAGTATCATCAAGATTGGGTGAAAAAATATTTGCTGGTATTTCGGAAACTCGTAATTTCTTGGAAGCTTGGCAACCCCTTTCAATGAAAATGCTTTTCCACAGTCTCTGCTTGGGCCTACTTGAAGAGGAAACAAATCATAGAGACAAAACTGAGAACTCCTTTATTTTGTCAAGTTTCAAAGAGCCACAACAAACCATATTGGATTTAGAGTTCCAAATTTATCTATCTATATAGCAGAGAACAGAGTGAAACCTAAACCTAAAAACTGCTACTGTAGACAAACGCTTCAACCTAGAAGAACAAAATTTGGTGAGCCAAGTGGGATTTGTGTACTGATCATCACCACCAAGTATCATCAAGATTGGGTGAAAAAATATTTGCTGGTATTTCGGAATCTCCTTATTTCTTAGAAACTTGGCAACCACTCTCAAAAAAGTGCTTTTCCACAGTCAGTGCCTAGGGCTACTTGAAGAGTAAACAATCCATAGAGACAAAACTGAAAACTACTTTATTTTGTCAAGTTTTAAAGAGCTACTACAAACTATGTTGGATTTAGAGTTCCAAATTCATCTATCTATATAGGAGAGAACAGAGTGAAACCTAAATATAAAAACTGCGACTGTAGATGAACGCTTCAACCTAGAAGAACAAAATTTGGTGAGCCAAGTGGGATTTGTGTACCGATCTTCACCACCAAGTATCATCAAGATTGGGTGAAAAAATATTTGCTCGTATTTCGGAAACTCGTTATTTTTTAGAAGCTTCGCAACCCCTCTCAATGAAAGTGCTTTTCCACAGTCTGTGCCTAGGGCTACTTGAAGCGGAAACAAATCATAGAGACAAAACTGAGAACTCCTTTATTTTGTCAAATTTCAAAGAGGTACTACAAACCATGTTGGATTTAGAGTTCCAAATTCATCTGTCTTTATACCAGAGAACAGTGTGAAACCTAAAAATAAACACTGCTAATGTAAACGAACGCTTCAACCTAAAAGAACACAATTTGGTGAGCCAAGTGGGATTTGTGTAGTGGTCATTACCACCAAGTGTCATCAAGATTGCGAGAAAAAATATTTGCTGGTATTTCGGAAACTCGTTTTTTCTTAGAAGCTTGGCAAACCCTCTCAATGAAAGTGCTTTTCCACAGTCTCTGCTTAGGGCTACTTGAAGAGGAAACAAACCATAGAGACAAAACTGAAAACTACTTTATTTTGTCAAGTTTCAAAAAGCTACTACAAACCATGTTGGATTTAGAGTTCCAAATTCATCTATCTATATAGCAGAGAACAGAGTGAAACCTAAATATAAAAACTGCTACTGTAGATGAACAATTCAACCTTGAAGAACAAAATTTGGTAAGCCAAGTGGGATTTTTGTACTGATCATTACCACCAAGTATCATCAATATTGGGTGAAAAAATATTTGCTGGTATTTCGGAAACTCGTTATTTCTTAGAAGCTTGGCAACCCCTCTCAATGAACGTGCTTTTAGACCGTCTGTGCCTAGGGCTACTTGAAGAGGAAACAAACCATAGAGACAAAACTGAGAAGTCCTTTATTTTGTCAAGTTTCAAAGAGCTACTACAAACCAAGTTGGATTTAGTGTTCCAAATTCATCTATCTATATAGCAGAGAACAGAGTGAAACCTAAATATAAAAACTGCTACTGTAGACGAACGCTTCAACCTAGAAGAACCAAATTTGGTGAGCCAAGTGGGATTTTTGTACCGATCATCACCACCAAGTATCATCAAGATTGGGTGAAAAAATATTTGCTGGTATTTCGGAAACTCGTTATTTCTTAGAAGCTTGGCAACCCCTCTCAATGTAAGTGCTTTTCCACAGTCAGTGCCTAGGGCTACTTGAAGAGGAAACCAACTATAGAAACAAAACTGAACAACTCCTTTAGTTTGTGAAGTTTCAAAGCGCCACAACAAACCATGTTGGATTTAGAGTTATAAATTCATCTATCTATATAGCAGAGAACAGAGTGAAACCTAAACCTAAAAACTGCTACTGTAGACGAACGCTTCAACCTAGAAGAACAAAATTTGGTGAGCCAAGTGGGATTTGTGTATTGATCATTACCACCAAGTATCATCAACCTTGGGTGAAAAAATATTTGCTGGTATTTCGGAAACTCGTAATTTCTTGAAAGCTTGGCAACCCCTCTCAATGAAAATGCTTTTCCACAATCTCTGCTTGGGCCTACTTGAAGCGGAAACAAATCATAGAGACAAAACTGAGAACTCCTTTATTTTGTCAAGTTTCAAAGAGCTACTTCAAACCATAATGGATTTAGAGTTCCAAATTGATCTATCTATATAGGAGAGAACAGAGTGAAACCTAAATATAAAAACTGCTACTGTAGACGAACGCTTCAACCTAGAAGAACAAAATTTGGTGAGCCAAGTGGGATTTGTGTACTGATCATTACCACCAAGTATCATCAACCTTGGGTGAAAAAATATTTGCTGGTATTTCGGAAACTCGTAATTTCTTGGAAGCTTGGCAACCCCTTTCAATGAAAATGCTTTTCCACAGTCTCTGCTTGGGCCTACTTGAAGCGGAAACAAATCATAGAGACAAAACTGAGAACTCCTTTATTTTGTCAAGTTTCAAAGAGCTACTTCAAACCATAATGGATTTAGAGTTCCAAATTCATCTATCTATATAGGAGAGAACAGAGTGAAACCTAAATATAAAAACTGCTACTGTAGACGAACGCTTCAACCTAGAAGAACAAAATTTGTTGAGCCAAGTGGGATTTGTGTACTGATCATCACCACCAAGTATCATCAAGATTGGGTGAAAAAATATTTGCTGGTATTTCGGAATCTCGTAATTTCTTAGAAGCTTGGCAACCACTCTCAAAAAAGTGCTTTTCCACAGTCAGTGCCTAGGGCTACTTGAAGAGAAAACAAACCATAGAGACAAAACTGAAAACTACTTTATTTTGTCAAGTTTTAAAGAGCTACTACAAACTATGTTGGATTTAGAGTTCCAAATTCATCTATCTATATAGCAGAGAACAGATTGAAACCTAAATATAAAAACTGCTACTGTAGACGAACGCTTCAACCTAGAAGAACAAAATTTGGTGAGCCAAGTGGGATTTGTGTACCGATAATTACCACCAAGTATCATGAAGATTGGGTGAAAAAATATTTGCTGGTATTTCGGCAACTCGTAATTTCTTGGAGCTTGGAAACACCTCTCAATTAAAGAGCTTTTCCACAGTCTCTGGTTAGGGCTACTTGAATCGGAAACGAATCATAGGGACAAAACTGAGAACTCCTTTATTTTGTCAAGTTTCAAATAGTTACTACAAACCATATTGGATTTAGAGTTCCAAATTCATCTGTCTATATAGGAGAGAACAGAGTGAAACCTAAATATAAAAACTGCTACTGTAGACGAACGCTTCAACCTAGAAGAACAAAATTTGGTGAGCCAAGTGGGATTTTTGTACCAATCATGACCACCAAGTATCATCAAGATTGGGTGAAAAAATATTTGCTGTTATTTCGGGAACTCGTTATTTCTTAGAAGCTTGGCAACCCCTCTCAATGTAAGTGCTTTTCCACAGTAAGTGCCTAGGGCTACTTGAAGAGGAAACCAACTATCGAAACAAAACTGAACAACTCCTTTATTTTGTCATGTTTCAAAGAGCCACAACAAACCATGTTGGATTTAGAGTTCTAAATTCATCTATCTATATAGCAGAGAACAGAGTGAAACCTAAACATAAAAACTGCTACTGTAGACGAACGCTTCAACCTAGAAGAACAAAATTTGGTGAGCCAAGTGGGATTTGTGTACTGATCATAACCACCAAGTATCATCAACCTTGGGTGAAAAAATATTTGCTGGTATTTTGGAAACTCGTAATTTCTTGGAAGCTTGGCAACCCCTCTCAATGAAAATGCTTTTCCACAGTCGCTGCTTGGGCCTACTTGAAGTGGAAACAAATCATAGAGACAAAACTGGGAACTCCTTTATTTTGTCAAGTTTCAAAGAGCTACTACAAACCATATTGGATTTAGAGTTCCAAATTCATCTATCTATATAGCAGAGAACAGAGTGAAACCTAAATATAAAAACTGCTACTGTAGACGAACGCTTCAACCTAGAAGAACAAAATTTGGTGAGCCAAGTGTGATTTGTGTAGTGATCATTACCACCAAGTGTCATCAAGATTGCGTGAAAAAATATTTGCTGGTATTTCGGAAACAAGTTTTTTCTCAGAAGCTTGGAAACCCCTCTCAATGAAAGTGCTTTTCCACAGTCTGCTTAGGGCTACTTGAAGCGGAAACAAATCATAGAGACAAAACTGAGAACTCCTTTCTTTTTTCAAGTTCAAAAAGCTACTACAAACCATGTTGGATTTAGAGTTCCAAATTCATCTATCTATATAGCAGAGAACAGAGTGAAACCTAAATATAAAAACTGCTACTGTAGACCTACGCTTCAACCTAGAAGAACAAAATTTGGTGAGCCAAGTGGGATTTGTGTACCAATCATTACCACCACGTATCATCAACCTCGGTTGAAAAAATATTTGCTTGTATTTCGGAAACTCGTTATTTCTTAGAAGCTTGGAAACCCCTCTCAATGAAAGTGCTTTTAGACCGTCTGTGCCTAGGGCTACTTGAAGAGGAAACAAACCATAGAGACAAAACTGAGAACTCCTTTACTTTGTCAAGTTTCAAAGAGCTACTACAAACCAAGTTGGATTTAGTGTTCCAAATTCATCTATCTATATAGCAGAGAACAGAGTGAAACCTAAATATAAAAACTGCTACTGTAGACGTACGCTTCAACCTAGAAGAACAAAATTTGGTGAGCCAAGTGGGATTGTTGTACCGATCATCACCAGCAAGTATCATCAAGATTGGGTAAAAAAATATTTGCTGGTATTTCGGAAACTCGTTATTTCTTAGAAGCTTGGCAACCCCTCTCAATATAAGTGCTTTTCCACAGTCAGTGCCTAGGGCTACTTGAAGAGGAAACCAACTATAGAAACAAAACTGAGAACTCCTTTATTTTGTCAAGTTTCAAAGAGCCACAACAAACCATATTGGATTTAGAGTTCCAAATTTATCTATCTATATAGCAGAGAACAGAGTGAAACCTAAACCTAAAAACTGCTACTGTAGACGAACGCTTCAACCTAGAAGAACAAAATTTGGTGAGCCAAGTGGGATTTGTGTACTGATCATAACCACCAAGTATCATCAACCTTGGGTGAAAAAATATTTGCTGGTATTTCGGAAACTCGTAATTTCTTGGAAGCTTGGCAACCCCTCTCAATGAAAATGCTTTTCCACAGTCTCTGCTTGGGCCTACTTGAAGCGGAAACAAATCATAGAGACAAAACTGGGAACTCCTTTATTTTGTCAAGTTTCAAAGAGCTACTACAAACCATATTGGATTTAGAGTTCCAAATTCATCTATCTATATAGCAGAGAACAGAGTGAAACCTAAATATAAAAACTGCTACTGTAGACGAACGCTTCAACCTAGAAGAACAAAATTTGGTGAGCCAAGTGGGATTTGTGTACCGATCTTCACCACCAAGTATCATCAAGATTGGTAGAAAAAATATTTGCTCGTATTTCGGAAACTCGTTATTTTTTAGAAGTTGGCAACCCCTCTCAATGAAAGTGCTTTTCCACAGTCTGTGCCTAGGGCTACTTGAAGCGGAAACAAATCATAGAGACAAAACTGAGAACTCCTTTATTTTGTCAAGTTTCAAAGAGCTACTACAAACCATGTTGGATTTAGAGTTCCAAATTCATCTGTCTTTATAGCAGAGAACAGAGTGAAACCTAAAAATAAAAACTGCTAATGTAAACGAACGATTCAACCTAGAAGAACAAAATTTGGTGAGCCAAGTGTGATTTGTGTAGTGATCATTACCACCAAGTGTCATCAAGATTGCGTGAAAAAATATTTGCTGGTATTTCGGAAACTCGTTTTTTCTCAGAAGCTTTGCAACCCCTCTCAATGAAAGTGCTTTTCCACAGTCTCTGCTTAGGGCTACTTGAAGCGGAAACAAATCATAGAGACAAAACTGAGAACTCCTTTCTTTTTTCAAGTTCAAAAAGCTACTACAAACCATGTTGGATTTAGAGTTCCAAATTCATCTATCTATATAGCAGAGAACAGAGTGAAACCTAAATATAAAAACTGCTACTGTAGACGAACGCTTCAACCTAGAAGAACAAAATTTGGTGAGCCAAGTAGGATTTGTGTACCAATCATTACCACCACGTATCATCAACCTCAGTTGAAAAAATATTTGCTGGTATTTCGGAAACTCGTTATTTCTTAGAAGCTTGGCAACCCCTCTCAATGAAAGTGCTTTTAGACCGTCTGTGCCTAGGGCTACTTGAAGAGGAAACAAACCATAGAGACAAAACTGAGAACTCCTTTATTTTGTCAAGTTTCAAAGAGCTACTACAAACCAAGTTGGATTTAGTGTTCCAAATTCATCTATCTATATAGCAGAGAACAGAGTGAAACCTAAACATAAAAACTGCTACTGTAGACGAACGCTTCAAACTAGAAGAACAAAATTTGGTGAGCCAAGTGGGATTTTTGTACCGATCATCACCACCAAGTATCATCAAGATTGGGTGAAAAAATATTTGCTGGTATTTCGGAAACTCGTAATTTCTTCGAAGCTTGGCAACCGCTTTCAATGAAAGTGCTTTTCCACAGTCTCTGCTTGGGCCTACTTGAAGCGGAAACAAATCATAGAGACAAAACTGAGAACTCCTTTATTTTGTCAAGTTTCAAAGAGCCACAACAAACCATATTGGATTTAGAGTTCCAAATTTATCTATCTATATAGCAGAGAACAGAGTGAAACCTAAACCTAAAAACTGCTACTGTAGACGAACGCTTCAACCTAGAAGAACAAAATTTGGTGAGCCAAGTGGGATTTGTGTACTGATCATAACCACCAAGTATCATCAACCTTGGGTGAAAAAATATTTGCTGGTATTTCGGAAACTCGTAATTTCTTGGAAGCTTGGCAACCCCTCTCAATGAAAATGCTTTTCCACAGTCTCTGCTTGGGCCTACTTGAAGCGGAAACAAATCATAGAGACAAATCTGGGAACTCCTTTATTTTGTCAAGTTTCAAAGAGCTACTACAAACCATATTGGATTTAGAGTTCCAAATTCATCTATCTATATAGCAGAGAACAGAGTGAAACCTAAATATAAAAACTGCTACTGTAGACGAACGCTTCAACCTAGAAGAACAAAATTTGGTGAGCCAAGTGGGATTTGTGTACCGATCTTCACCACCAAGTATCATCAAGATTGGTAGAAAAAATATTTGCTCGTATTTCGGAAACTCGTTATTTTTTAGAAGTTGGCAACCCCTCTCAATGAAAGTGCTTTTCCACAGTCTGTGCCTAGGGCTACTTGAAGCGGAAACAAATCATAGAGACAAAACTGAGAACTCCTTTATTTTGTCAAGTTTCAAAGAGCTACTACAAACCATGTTGGATTTAGAGTTCCAAATTCATCTGTCTTTATAGCAGAGAACAGAGTGAAACCTAAAAATAAAAACTGCTAATGTAAACGAACGATTCAACCTAGAAGAACAAAATTTGGTGAGCCAAGTGTGATTTGTGTAGTGATCATTACCACCAAGTGTCATCAAGATTGCGTGAAAAAATATTTGCTGGTATTTCGGAAACTCGTTTTTTCTCAGAAGCTTTGCAACCCCTCTCAATGAAAGTGCTTTTCCACAGTCTCTGCTTAGGGCTACTTGAAGCGGAAACAAATCATAGAGACAAAACTGAGAACTCCTTTCTTTTTTCAAGTTCAAAAAGCTACTACAAACCATGTTGGATTTAGAGTTCCAAATTCATCTATCTATATAGCAGAGAACAGAGTGAAACCTAAATATAAAAACTGCTACTGTAGACGAACACTTCAACCTAGAAGAACAAAATTTGGTGAGCCAAGTAGGATTTGTGTACCAATCATTACCACCACGTATCATCAAACTCAGTTGAAAAAATATTTGCTGGTATTTCGGAAACTCGTTATTTCTTAGAAGCTTGGCAACCCCTCTCAATGAAAGTGCTTTTAGACCGTCTGTGCCTAGGGCTACTTGAAGAGGAAACAAACCATAGAGACAAAACTGAGAACTCCTTTATTTTGTCAAGTTTCAAAGAGCTACTACAAACCAAGTTGGATTTAGTGTTCCAAATTCATCTATCTATATAGCAGAGAACAGAGTGAAACCTAAACATAAAAACTGCTACTGTAGACGAACGCTTCAACCTAGAAGAACAAAATTTGGTGAGCCAAGTGGGATTTTTGTACCGATCATCACCACCAAGTATCATCAAGATTGGGTGAAAAAATATTTGCTGGTATTTCGGAAACTCGTAATTTCTTGGAAGCTTGGCAACCCCTTTCAATGAAAATGCTTTTCCACAGTCTCTGCTTGGGCCTACTTGAAGCGGAAACAAATCATAGAGACAAAACTGAGAACTCCTTTATTTTGTCAAGTTTCAAAGAGCCACAACAAACCATATTGGATTTAGAGTTCCAAATTTATCTATCTATATAGCAGAGAACAGAGTGAAACCTAAACCTAAAAACTGCTACTGTAGACAAACGCTTCAACCTAGAAGAACAAAATTTGGTGAGCCAAGTGGGATTTGTGTACTGATCATAACCACCAAGTATCATCAACCTTGGGTGAAAAAATATTTGCTGGTATTTCGGAAACTCGTAATTTCTTGGAAGCTTGGCAACCCCTCTCAATGAAAATGCTTTTCCACAGTCTCTGCTTGGGCCTACTTGAAGCGGAAACAAATCATAGAGACAAAACTGGGAACTCCTTTATTTTGTCAAGTTTCAAAGAGCTACTACAAACCATATTGGATTTAGAGTTCCAAATTCATCTATCTATATAGCAGAGAACAGAGTGAAACCTAAATATAAAAACTGCTACTGTAGGCGAACGCTTCAACCTAGAAGAACAAAATTTGGTGAGCCAAGTGGGATTTGTGTACCGATCTTCACCACCAAGTATCATCAAGATTGGTAGAAAAAATATTTGCTCGTATTTCGGAAACTCGTTATTTTTTAGAAGTTGGCAACCCCTCTCAATGAAAGTGCTTTTCCACAGTCTGTGCCTAGGGCTACTTGAAGCGGAAACAAATCATAGAGACAAAACTGAGAACTCCTTTATTTTGTCAAGTTTCAAAGAGCTACTACAAACCATGTTGGATTTAGAGTTCCAAATTCATCTGTCTTTATAGCAGAGAACAGAGTGAAACCTAAAAATAAAAACTGCTAATGTAAACGAACGATTCAACCTAGAAGAACAAAATTTGGTGAGCCAAGTGTGATTTGTGTAGTGATCATTACCACCAAGTGTCATCAAGATTGCGTGAAAAAATATTTGCTGGTATTTCGGAAACTCGTTTTTTCTCAGAAGCTTTGCAACCCCTCTCAATGAAAGTGCTTTTCCACAGTCTCTGCTTAGGGCTACTTGAAGCGGAAACAAATCATAGAGACAAAACTGAGAACTCCTTTCTTTTTTCAAGTTCAAAAAGCTACTACAAACCATGTTGGATTTAGATTTCCAAATTCATCTATCTATATAGCAGAGAACAGAGTGAAACCTAAATATAAAAACTGCTACTGTAGACGAACGCTTCAACCTAGAAGAACAAAATTTGGTGAGCCAAGTAGGATTTGTGTACCAATCATTACCACCACGTATCATCAACCTCAGTTGAAAAAATATTTGCTGGTATTTCGGAAACTCGTTATTTCTTAGAAGCTTGGCAACCCCTCTCAATGAAAGTGCTTTTAGACCGTCTGTGCCTAGGGCTACTTGAAGAGGAAACAAACCATAGAGACAAAACTGAGAACTCCTTTATTTTGTCAAGTTTCAAAGAGCTACTACAAACCAAGTTGGATTTAGTGTTCCAAATTCATCTATCTATATAGCAGAGAACAGAGTGAAACCTAAACATAAAAACTGCTACTGTAGACGAACGCTTCAACCTAGAAGAACAAAATTTGGTGAGCCAAGTGGGATTTTTGTACCGATCATCACCACCAAGTATCATCAAGATTGGGTGAAAAAATATTTGCTGGTATTTCGGAAACTCGTAATTTCTTGGAAGCTTGGCAACCCCTTTCAATGAAAATGCTTTTCCACAGTCTCTGCTTGGGCCTACTTGAAGCGGAAACAAATCATAGAGACAAAACTGAGAACTCCTTTATTTTGTCAAGTTTCAAAGAGCCACAACAAACCATATTGGATTTAGAGTTCCAAATTTATCTATCTATATAGCAGAGAACAGAGTGAAACCTAAACCTAAAAACTGCTACTGTAGACGAACGCTTCAACCTAGAAGAACAAAATTTGGTGAGCCAAGTGGGATTTGTGTACTGATCATAACCACCAAGTATCATCAACCTTGGGTGAAAAAATATTTGCTGGTATTTCGGAAACTCGTAATTTCTTGGAAGCTTGGCAACCCCTCTCAATGAAAATGCTTTTCCACAGTCTCTGCTTGGGCCTACTTGAAGCGGAAACAAATCATAGAGACAAATCTGGGAACTCCTTTATTTTGTCAAGTTTCAAAGAGCTACTACAAACCATATTGGATTTAGAGTTCCAAATTCATCTATCTATATAGCAGAGAACAGAGTGAAACCTAAATATAAAAACTGCTACTGTAGACGAACGCTTCAACCTAGAAGAACAAAATTTGGTGAGCCAAGTGGGATTTGTGTACCGATCTTCACCACCAAGTATCATCAAGATTGGTAGAAAAAATATTTGCTCGTATTTCGGAAACTCGTTATTTTTTAGAAGTTGGCAACCCCTCTCAATGAAAGTGCTTTTCCACAGTCTGTGCCTAGGGCTACTTGAAGCGGAAACAAATCATAGAGACAAAACTGAGAACTCCTTTATTTTGTCAAGTTTCAAAGAGCTACTACAAACCATGTTGGATTTAGAGTTCCAAATTCATCTGTCTTTATAGCAGAGAACAGAGTGAAACCTAAAAATAAAAACTGCTAATGTAAACGAACGATTCAACCTAGAAGAACAAAATTTGGTGAGCCAAGTGTGATTTGTGTAGTGATCATTACCACCAAGTGTCATCAAGATTGCGTGAAAAAATATTTGCTGGTATTTCGGAAACTCGTTTTTTCTCAGAAGCTTTGCAACCCCTCTCAATGAAAGTGCTTTTCCACAGTCTCTGCTTAGGGCTACTTGAAGCGGAAACAAATCATAGAGACAAAACTGAGAACTCCTTTCTTTTTTCAAGTTCAAAAAGCTACTACAAACCATGTTGGATTTAGAGTTCCAAATTCATCTATCTATATAGCAGAGAACAGAGTGAAACCTAAATATAAAAACTGCTACTGTAGACGAACACTTCAACCTAGAAGAACAAAATTTGGTGAGCCAAGTAGGATTTGTGTACCAATCATTACCACCACGTATCATCAAACTCAGTTGAAAAAATATTTGCTGGTATTTCGGAAACTCGTTATTTCTTAGAAGCTTGGCAACCCCTCTCAATGAAAGTGCTTTTAGACCGTCTGTGCCTAGGGCTACTTGAAGAGGAAACAAACCATAGAGACAAAACTGAGAACTCCTTTATTTTGTCAAGTTTCAAAGAGCTACTACAAACCAAGTTGGATTTAGTGTTCCAAATTCATCTATCTATATAGCAGAGAACAGAGTGAAACCTAAACATAAAAACTGCTACTGTAGACGAACGCTTCAACCTAGAAGAACAAAATTTGGTGAGCCAAGTGGGATTTTTGTACCGATCATCACCACCAAGTATCATCAAGATTGGGTGAAAAAATATTTGCTGGTATTTCGGAAACTCGTAATTTCTTGGAAGCTTGGCAACCCCTTTCAATGAAAATGCTTTTCCACAGTCTCTGCTTGGGCCTACTTGAAGCGGAAACAAATCATAGAGACAAAACTGGGAACTCCTTTATTTTGTCAAGTTTCAAAGAGCTACTACAAACCATATTGGATTTAGAGTTCCAAATTCATCTATCTATATAGCAGAGAACAGAGTGAAACCTAAATATAAAAACTGCTACTGTAGGCGAACGCTTCAACCTAGAAGAACAAAATTTGGTGAGCCAAGTGGGATTTGTGTACCGATCTTCACCACCAAGTATCATCAAGATTGGTAGAAAAAATATTTGCTCGTATTTCGGAAACTCGTTATTTTTTAGAAGTTGGCAACCCCTCTCAATGAAAGTGCTTTTCCACAGTCTGTGCCTAGGGCTACTTGAAGCGGAAACAAATCATAGAGACAAAACTGAGAACTCCTTTATTTTGTCAAGTTTCAAAGAGCTACTACAAACCATGTTGGATTTAGAGTTCCAAATTCATCTGTCTTTATAGCAGAGAACAGAGTGAAACCTAAAAATAAAAACTGCTAATGTAAACGAACGATTCAACCTAGAAGAACAAAATTTGGTGAGCCAAGTGTGATTTGTGTAGTGATCATTACCACCAAGTGTCATCAAGATTGCGTGAAAAAATATTTGCTGGTATTTCGGAAACTCGTTTTTTCTCAGAAGCTTTGCAACCCCTCTCAATGAAAGTGCTTTTCCACAGTCTCTGCTTAGGGCTACTTGAAGCGGAAACAAATCATAGAGACAAAACTGAGAACTCCTTTCTTTTTTCAAGTTCAAAAAGCTACTACAAACCATGTTGGATTTAGATTTCCAAATTCATCTATCTATATAGCAGAGAACAGAGTGAAACCTAAATATAAAAACTGCTACTGTAGACGAACGCTTCAACCTAGAAGAACAAAATTTGGTGAGCCAAGTAGGATTTGTGTACCAATCATTACCACCACGTATCATCAACCTCAGTTGAAAAAATATTTGCTGGTATTTCGGAAACTCGTTATTTCTTAGAAGCTTGGCAACCCCTCTCAATGAAAGTGCTTTTAGACCGTCTGTGCCTAGGGCTACTTGAAGAGGAAACAAACCATAGAGACAAAACTGAGAACTCCTTTATTTTGTCAAGTTTCAAAGAGCTACTACAAACCAAGTTGGATTTAGTGTTCCAAATTCATCTATCTATATAGCAGAGAACAGAGTGAAACCTAAACATAAAAACTGCTACTGTAGACGAACGCTTCAACCTAGAAGAACAAAATTTGGTGAGCCAAGTGGGATTTTTGTACCGATCATCACCACCAAGTATCATCAAGATTGGGTGAAAAAATATTTGCTGGTATTTCGGAAACTCGTAATTTCTTGGAAGCTTGGCAACCCCTTTCAATGAAAATGCTTTTCCACAGTCTCTGCTTGGGCCTACTTGAAGCGGAAACAAATCATAGAGACAAAACTGAGAACTCCTTTATTTTGTCAAGTTTCAAAGAGCCACAACAAACCATATTGGATTTAGAGTTCCAAATTTATCTATCTATATAGCAGAGAACAGAGTGAAACCTAAACCTAAAAACTGCTACTGTAGACGAACGCTTCAACCTAGAAGAACAAAATTTGGTGAGCCAAGTGGGATTTGTGTACTGATCATAACCACCAAGTATCATCAACCTTGGGTGAAAAAATATTTGCTGGTATTTCGGAAACTCGTAATTTCTTGGAAGCTTGGCAACCCCTCTCAATGAAAATGCTTTTCCACAGTCTCTGCTTGGGCCTACTTGAAGCGGAAACAAATCATAGAGACAAAACTGGGAACTCCTTTATTTTGTCAAGTTTCAAAGAGCTACTACAAACCATATTGGATTTAGAGTTCCAAATTCATCTATCTATATAGCAGAGAACAGAGTGAAACCTAAATATAAAAACTGCTACTGTAGACGAACGCTTCAACCTAGAAGAACAAAATTTGGTGAGCCAAGTGGGATTTGTGTACCGATCTTCACCACCAAGTATCATCAAGATTGGTAGAAAAAATATTTGCTCGTATTTCGGAAACTCGTTATTTTTTAGAAGTTGTCAACCCCTCTCAATGAAAGTGCTTTTCCACAGTCTGTGCCTAGGGCTACTTGAAGCGGAAACAAATCATAGAGACAAAACTGAGAACTCCTTTATTTTGTCAAGTTTCAAAGAGCTACTACAAACCATGTTGGATTTAGAGTTCCAAATTCATCTGTCTTTATAGCAGAGAACAGAGTGAAACCTAAAAATAAAAACTGCTAATGTAAACGAACGATTCAACCTAGAAGAACAAAATTTGGTGAGCCAAGTGTGATTTGTGTAGTGATCATTACCACCAAGTGTCATCAAGATTGCGTGAAAAAATATTTGCTGGTATTTCGGAAACTCGTTTTTTCTCAGAAGCTTTGCAACCCCTCTCAATGAAAGTGCTTTTCCACAGTCTCTGCTTCGGGCTACTTGAAGCGGAAACAAATCATAGAGACAAAACTGAGAACTCCTTTCTTTTTTCAAGTTCAAAAAGCTACTACAAACCATGTTGGATTTAGAGTTCCAAATTCATCTATCTATATAGCAGAGAACAGAGTGAAACCTAAATATAAAAACTGCTACTGTAGACGAACACTTCAACCTAGAAGAACAAAATTTGGTGAGCCAAGTAGGATTTGTGTACCAATCATTACCACCACGTATCATCAACCTCAGTTGAAAAAATATTTGCTGGTATTTCGGAAACTCGTTATTTCTTAGAAGCTTGGCAACCCCTCTCAATGAAAGTGCTTTTAGACCGTCTGTGCCTAGGGCTACTTGAAGAGGAAACAAACCATAGAGACAAAACTGAGAACTCCTTTATTTTGTCAAGTTTCAAAGAGCTACTACAAACCAAGTTGGATTTAGTGTTCCAAATTCATCTATCTATATAGCAGAGAACAGAGTGAAACCTAAACATAAAAACTGCTACTGTAGACGAACGCTTCAACCTAGAAGAACAAAATTTGGTGAGCCAAGTGGGATTTTTGTACCGATCATCACCACCAAGTATCATCAAGATTGGGTGAAAAAATATTTGCTGGTATTTCGGAAACTCGTAATTTCTTGGAAGCTTGGCAACCCCTTTCAATGAAAATGCTTTTCCACAGTCTCTGCTTGGGCCTACTTGAAGCGGAAACAAATCATAGAGACAAAACTGAGAACTCCTTTATTTTGTCAAGTTTCAAAGAGCCACAACAAACCATATTGGATTTAGAGTTCCAAATTTATCTATCTATATAGCAGAGAACAGAGTGAAACCTAAACCTAAAAACTGCTACTGTAGACGAACGCTTCAACCTAGAAGAACAAAATTTGGTGAGCCAAGTGGGATTTGTGTACTGATCATAACCACCAAGTATCATCAACCTTGGGTGAAAAAATATTTGCTGGTATTTCGGAAACTCGTAATTTCTTGGAAGCTTGGCAACCCCTCTCAATGAAAATGCTTTTCCACAGTCTCTGCTTGGGCCTACTTGAAGCGGAAACAAATCATAGAGACAAAACTGGGAACTCCTTTATTTTGTCAAGTTTCAAAGAGCTACTACAAACCATATTGGATTTAGAGTTCCAAATTCATCTATCTATATAGCAGAGAACAGAGTGAAACCTAAATATAAAAACTGCTACTGTAGACGAATGCTTCAACCTAGAAGAACAAAATTTGGTGAGCCAAGTGGGATTTGTGTACCGATCTTCACCACCAAGTATCATCAAGATTGGTAGAAAAAATATTTGCTCGTATTTCGGAAACTCGTTATTTTTTAGAAGTTGGCAACCCCTCTCAATGAAAGTGCTTTTCCACAGTCTGTGCCTAGGGCGACATGAAGCGGAAACAAATCATAGAGACAAAACTGAGAACTCCTTTATTTTGTCAAGTTTCAAAGAGCTACTACAAACCATGTTGGATTTAGAGTTCCAAATTCATCTGTCTTTATAGCAGAGAACAGAGTGAAACCTAAAAATAAAAACTGCTAATGTAAACGAACGATTCAACCTAGAAGAACAAAATTTGGTGAGCCAAGTGTGATTTGTGTAGTGATCATTACCACCAAGTGTCATCAAGATTGCGTGAAAAAATATTTGCTGGTATTTCGGAAACTCGTTTTTTCTCAGAAGCTTTGCAACCCCTCTCAATGAAAGTGCTTTTCCACAGTCTCTGCTTCGGGCTACTTGAAGCGGAAACAAATCATAGAGACAAAACTGAGAACTCCTTTCTTTTTTCAAGTTCAAAAAGCTACTACAAACCATGTTGGATTTAGAGTTCCAAATTCATCTATCTATATAGCAGAGAACAGAGTGAAACCTAAATATAAAAACTGCTACTGTAGACGAACACTTCAACCTAGAAGAACAAAATTTGGTGAGCCAAGTAGGATTTGTGTACCAATCATTACCACCACGTATCATCAAACTCAGTTGAAAAAATATTTGCTGGTATTTCGGAAACTCGTTATTTCTTAGAAGCTTGGCAACCCCTCTCAATGAAAGTGCTTTTAGACCGTCTGTGCCTAGGGCTACTTGAAGAGGAAACAAACCATAGAGACAAAACTGAGAACTCCTTTATTTTGTCAAGTTTCAAAGAGCTACTACAAACCAAGTTGGATTTAGTGTTCCAAATTCATCTATCTATATAGCAGAGAACAGAGTGAAACCTAAACATAAAAACTGCTACTGTAGACGAACGCTTCAACCTAGAAGAACAAAATTTGGTGAGCCAAGTGGGATTTTTGTACCGATCATCACCACCAAGTATCATCAAGATTGGGTGAAAAAATATTTGCTGGTATTTCGGAAACTCGTAATTTCTTGGAAGCTTGGCAACCCCTTTCAATGAAAATGCTTTTCCACAGTCTCTGCTTGGGCCTACTTGAAGCGGAAACAAATCATAGAGACAAAACTGAGAACTCCTTTATTTTGTCAAGTTTCAAAGAGCCACAACAAACCATATTGGATTTAGAGTTCCAAATTTATCTATCTATATAGCAGAGAACAGAGTGAAACCTAAACCTAAAAACTGCTACTGTAGACGAACGCTTCAACCTAGAAGAACAAAATTTGCTGAGCCAAGTGGGATTTGTGTACTGATCATAACCACCAAGTATCATCAACCTTGGGTGAAAAAATATTTGCTGGTATTTCGGAAACTCGTAATTTCTTGGAAGGTTTGCAACCCCTCTCAATGAAAATGCTTTTCCACAGTCTCTGCTTGGGCCTACTTGAAGTGGAAACAAATCATAGAGACAAAACTGGGAACTCCTTTATTTTGTCAAGTTTCAAAGAGCTACTACAAACCATATTGGATTTAGAGTTCCAAATTCATCTATCTATATAGCAGAGAACAGAGTGAAACCTAAATATAAAAACTGACTGTAGACGAACGCTTCAACCTAGAAGAACAAAATTTGGGTGAGCCAAGTGGGATTTGTGTACCGATCTTCACCACCAAGTATCATCAAGATTGGTTAGAAAAAATATTTGCTTGTATTTCGGAAACTCGTTATTTTTTAGAAGTTGTCAACCCCTCTCAATGAAAGTGCTTTTCCACAGTCTGTGCCTAGGGCTACTTGAAGCGGAAACAAATCATAGAGACAAACTGAGAACTCCTTTATTTTGTCAAGTTTCAAAGAGCTACTACAAACCATGTTGGATTTAGAGTTCCAAATTCATCTGTCTTTATAGCAGAGAACAGAGTGAAACCTAAAATAAAAACTGCTAATGTAAACGAACGATTCAACCTAGAAGAACAAAATTTGGTGAGCCAAGTGTGATTTGTGTAGTGATCATTACCACCAAGTGTCATCAAGATTGCGTGAAAAAATATTTGCTGGTATTTCGGAAACTCGTTTTTCTCAGAAGCTTTGCAACCCCTCTCAATGAAAGTGCTTTTCCACAGTCTCTGCTTAGGGCTACTTGAAGCGGAAACAAATCATAGAGACAAAACTGAGAACTCCTTTCTTTTTTCAAGTTCAAAAAGCTACTACAAACCATGTTGGATTTAGAGTTCCAAATTCATCTATCTATATAGCAGAGAACAGAGTGAAACCTAAATATAAAAACTGCTACTGTAGACGAAGGCTTCAACCTAGAAGAACAAAATTTGGTGAGCCAAGTGGGATTTGTGTACCAATCATTACCACCACGTATCATCAACCTCGGTTTGAAAAAATATTGCTGGTATTTCGGAAACTCGTTATTTCTTAGAAGCTTGGCAACCCCTCTCAATGAAAGTGCTTTTAGACCGTCTGTGCCTAGGGCTACTTGAAGAGGAAACAAACCATAGAGACAAAACTGAGAACTCCTTTATTTTGTCAAGTTTCAAAGAGCTACTACAAACCAAGTTGGATTTTAGTGTTCCAAATTCATCTATCTATATAGCAGAGAACAGAGTGAAACTAAATATAAAAACTGCTACTGTAGACGAACGCTTCAACCTAGAAGAACAAAATTTGGTGAGCCAAGTGTGATTTGTGTAGTGATCATTACCACCAAGTGTCATCAAGATTGCGTGAAAAAATATTTGCTGGTATTTCGGAAACTCGTTTTTTTCTCAGAAGCTTTGCAACCCCTCTCAATGAAAGTGCTTTTCCACAGTCTCTGCTTAGGGCTACTTGAAGCGGAAACAAATCATAGAGACAAAACTGAGAACTCCTTTCTTTTTTCAAGTTCAAAAAGATACTACAAACCATGTTGGATTTAGAGTTTCCCAAATTCATCTATCTATATAGCAGAGAACAGAGTGAAACCTAAATATAAAAACTGCTACTGTAGACGAACGCTTCAACCTAGAAGAACAAAATTTGGTGAGCCAAGTAGGATTTGTGTACCAATCATTACCACCACGTATCATCAACCTCAGTTGAAAAAATATTTGCTGGTATTTCGGAAACTCGTTATTTCTTAGAAGCTTGGCAACCCCTCTCAATGAAAGTGCTTTTAGACCGTCTGTGCCTAGGGCTACTTGAAGAGGAAACAAACCATAGAGACAAAACTGAGAACTACTTTATTTTGTCAAGTTTCAAAGAGCTACTACAAACCAAGTTGGATTTAGTGTTCCAAATTCATCTATCTATATAGCAGAGAACAGAGTGAAACCTAAACATAAAAACTGCTACTGTAGACGAACGCTTCAACCTAGAAGAACAAAATTTGGTGAGCCAAGTGGGATTTTTGTACCGATCATCACCACCAAGTATCATCAAGATTGGGTGAAAAAATATTTGCTGGTATTTCGGAAACTCGTAATTTCTTGGAAGCTTGGCAACCCCTTTCAATGAAAATGCTTTTCCACAGTCTCTGCTTGGGCCTACTTGAAGCGGAAACAAATCATAGAGACAAAACTGAGAACTCCTTTATTTTGTCAAGTTTCAAAGAGCCACAACAAACCATATTGGATTTAGAGTTCCAAATTTATCTATCTATATAGCAGAGAACAGAGTGAAACCTAAACCTAAAAACTGCTACTGTAGACGAACGCTTCAACCTAGAAGAACAAAATTTGGTGAGAGAAGTGGGATTTGTGTACTGATCATAACCACCAAGTATCATCAACCTTGGGTGAAAAAATATTTGCTGGTATTTCGGAAACTCGTAATTTCTTGGAAGCTTGGCAACCCCTCTCAATGAAAATGCTTTTCCACAGTCTCTGCTTGGGCCTACTTGAAGCGGAAACAAATCATAGAGACAAAACTGGGAACTCCTTTATTTTGTCAAGTTTCAAAGAGCTACTACAAACCATATTGGATTTAGAGTTCCAAATTTATCTATCTATATAGCAGAGAACAGAGTGAAACCTAAATATAAAAACTGCTACTGTAGACGAACGCTTCAACCTAGAAGAACAAAATTTGGTGAGCCAAGTGGGATTTGTGTACCGATCTTCACCACCAAGTATCATCAAGATTGGTAGAAAAAATATTTGCTCGTATTTCGGAAACTCGTTATTTTTTAGAAGTTGTCAACCCCTCTCAATGAAAGTGCTTTTCCACAGTCTGTGCCTAGGGCTACTTGAAGCGGAAACAAATCATAGAGACAAAACTGAGAACTCCTTTATTTTGTCAAGTTTCAAAGAGCTACTACAAACCATGTTGGATTTAGAGTTCCAAATTCATCTGTCTTTATAGCAGAGAACAGAGTGAAACCTAAAAATAAAAACTGCTAATGTAAACGAACGATTCAACCTAGAAGAACAAAATTTGGTGAGCCAAGTGTGATTTGTGTAGTGATCATTACCACCAAGTGTCATCAAGATTGCGTGAAAAAATATTTGCTGGTATTTCGGAAACTCGTTTTTTCTCAGAAGCTTTGCAACCCCTCTCAATGAAAGTGCTTTTCCACAGTCTCTGCTTCGGGCTACTTAAAGCGGAAACAAATCATAGAGACAAAACTGAGAACTCCTTTCTTTTTTCAAGTTCAAAAAGCTACTACAAACCATGTTGGATTTAGAGTTCCAAATTCATCTATCTATATAGCAGAGAACAGAGTGAAACCTAAATATAAAAACTGCTACTGTAGACGAACACTTCAACCTAGAAGAACAAAATTTGGTGAGCCAAGTAGGATTTGTGTACCAATCATTACCACCACGTATCATCAACCTCAGTTGAAAAAATATTTGCTGGTATTTCGGAAACTCGTTATTTCTTAGAAGCTTGGCAACCCCTCTCAATGAAAGTGCTTTTAGACCGTCTGTGCCTAGGGCTACTTGAAGAGGAAACAAACCATAGAGACAAAACTGAGAACTCCTTTATTTTGTCAAGTTTCAAAGAGCTACTACAAACCAAGTTGGATTTAGTGTTCCAAATTCATCTATCTATATAGCAGAGAACAGAGTGAAACCTAAATATAAAAACTGCTACTGTAGACGTACGCTTCAACCTAGAAGAACAAAATTTGGTGAGCCAAGTGGGATTGTTGTACCGATCATCACCACCAAGTATCATCAAGATTGGGTGAAAAAATATTTGCTGGTACTTCGGAAACTCGTTATTTCTTAGAAGCTTGGCAACCCCTCTCAATGTAAGTGCTTTTTCACAGTCAGTGCCTAGGGCTACTTGAAGAGGAAACCAACTATAGAAACAAAACTGAACAACTCCTTTATTTTGTCAAGTTTCAAAGAGCCACAACAAACCATGTTGGATTTAGAGTTATAAATTCATCTATCTATATAGCAGAGAACAGAGTGAAACCTAAACGTAAAAACTGCTACTGTAGACGAACGCTTCAACCTAGAAGAACAAAATTTGGTGAGCCAAGTGGGATTTGTGTACTGATCATTACCACCAAGTATCATCAACCTTGGGTGAAAAAATATTTGCTGGTATTTCGGAAACTCGTAATCTCTTGGAAGCTTGGCAACCCCTTTCAATGAAAATGCTTTTCCACAGTCTCTGCTTGGGCCTACTTGAAGCGGAAACAAATCATAGAGACAAAACTGAGAACTCCTTTATTTTGTCAAGTTTCAAAGAGCTACTACAAACCATAATGGATTTAGAGTTCCAAATTCATCTATCTATATAGGAGAGAACAGAGTGAAACCTAAATATAAAAACTGCTACTGTAGACGAACGCTTCAACCTAGAAGAACAAAATTTGGTGAGCCAAGTGGGATTTGTGTACCGATCTTCACCACCAAGTATCATCAAGATTGGTAGAAAAAATATTTGCTCGTATTTCGGAAACTCGTTATTTTTTAGAAGTTGGCAACCCCTCTCAATGAAAGTGCTTTTCCACAGTCTGTGCCTAGGGCTACTTGAAGCAGAAACAAATCATAGAGACAAAACTGAGAACTCCTTTATTTTGTCAAGTTTCAAAGAGCTACTACAAACCATGTTGGATTTAGAGTTCCAAATTCATCTGTCTTTATAGCAGAGAACAGAGTGAAACCTAAAAATAAAAACTGCTAATGTAAACGAACGATTCAACCTAGAAGAACAAAATTTGGTGAGCCAAGTGTGATTTGTGTAGTGATCATTACCACCAAGTGTCATCAAGATTGCGTGAAAAAATATTTGCTGGTATTTCGGAAACACGTTTTTTCTCAGAAGCTTGGCAACCCCTCACAATGAAAGTGCTTTTCCACAGTCTCTGCTTAGGGCTACTTGAAGCGGAAACAAATCATAGAGACAAAACTGAGAACTCCGTTCTTTTTTCAAGTTCAAAAAGCTACTACAAAGCATGTTGGATTTAGAGATCCAAATTCATCTATCTATATAGCAGAGAACAGAGTGAAACCTAAATATAAAAACTGCTACTGTAGACCTACGCTTCAACCTAGAAGAACAAAATTTGGTGACCCAAGTGGGATTTGTGTACCAATCATTACCACCACGTATCATCAACCTCGGTTGAAAAAATATTTGCTTGTATTTCGGAAACTCGTTATTTCTTAGAAGCTTGGCAACCCCTCTCAATGAAAGTGCTTTTAGACCGTCTGTGCCTAGGGCTACTTGAAGAGGAAACAAACCATAGAGACAAAACTGAGAACTCCTTTATTTTGTCAAGTTTCAAAGAGCTACTACAAACCAAGTTGGATTTAGTGTTCCAAATTCATCTATCTATATAGCAGAGAACAGAGTGAAACCTAAATATAAAAACTGCTACTGTAGACGTACGCTTCAACCTAGAAGAACAAAATTTGGTGAGCCAAGTGGGATTGTTGTACCGATCATCACCACCAAGTATCATCAAGATTGGGTGAAAAAATATTTGCTGGTATTTCGGAAACTCGTTATTTCTTAGAAGCTTGGCAACCCCTCTCAATGTAAGTGCTTTTTCACAGTCAGTGCCTAGGGCTACTTGAAGAGGAAACCAACTATAGAAACAAAACTGAACAACTCCTTTATTTTGTCAAGTTTCAAAGAGCCACAACAAACCATGTTGGATTTAGAGTTATAAATTCATCTATCTATATAGCAGAGAACAGAGTGAAACCTAAACCTAAAAACTGCTACTGTAGACGAACGCTTCAACCTAGAAGAACAAAATTTGGTGAGCCAAGTGGGATTTGTGTACTGATCATAACCACCAAGTATCATCAACCTTGGGTGAAAAAATATTTGCTGGTATTTCGGAAACTCGTAATTTCTTGGAAGCTTGGCAACCCCTCTCAATGAAAATGCTTTTCCACAGTCTCTGCTTGGGCCTACTTGAAGCGGAAACAAATCATAGAGACAAAACTGGGAACTCCTTTATTTTGTCAAGTTTCAAAGAGCTACTACAAACCATATTGGATTTAGAGTTCCAAATTCATCTATCTATATAGCAGAGAACAGAGTGAAACCTAAATATAAAAACTGCTACTGTAGACGAACGCTTCAACCTAGAAGAAGAAAATTTGGTGAGCCAAGTGGGATTTGTGTACCGATCTTCACCACGAAGTATCATCAAGATTGGTAGAAAAAATATTTGCTCGTATTTCGGAAACTCGTTATTTTTTAGAAGTTGGCAACCCCTCTCAATGAAAGTGCTTTTCCACAGTCTGTGCCTAGGGCGACTTGAAGCGGAAACAAATCATAGAGACAAAACTGAGAACTCCTTTATTTTGTCAAGTTTCAAAGAGCTACTACAAACCATGTTGGATTTAGAGTTCCAAATTCATCTGTCTTTATAGCAGAGAACAGAGTGAAACCTAAAAATAAAAACTGCTAATGTAAACGAACGATTCAACCTAGAAGAACAAAATTTGGTGAGCCAAGTGTGATTTGTGTAGTGATCATTACCACCAAGTGTCATCAAGATTGCGTGAAAAAATATTTGCTGGTATTTCGGAAACTCGTTTTTTCTCAGAAGCTTTGCAACCCCTCTCAATGAAAGTGCTTTTCCACAGTCTCTGCTTCGGGCTCCTTGAAGCGGAAACAAATCATAGAGACAAAACTGAGAACTCCTTTCTTTTTTCAAGTTCAAAAAGCTACTACAAACCATGTTGGATTTAGAGTTCCAAATTCATCTATCTATATAGCAGAGAACAGAGTGAAACCTAAATATAAAAACTGCTACTGTAGACGAACACTTCAACCTAGAAGAACAAAATTTGGTGAGCCAAGTAGGATTTGTGTACCAATCATTACCACCACGTATCATCAAACTCAGTAGAAAAAATATTTGCTGGTATTTCGGAAACACGTTATTTCTTAGAAGCTTGGCAACCCCTCTCAATGAAAGTGCTTTTAGACCGTCTGTGCCTAGGGCTACTTGAAGAGGAAACAAACCATAGAGACAAAACTGAGAACTCCTTTATTTTGTCAAGTTTCAAAGAGCTACTACAAACCAAGTTGGATTTAGTGTTCCAAATTCATCTATCTATATAGCAGAGAACAGAGTGAAACCTAAACATAAAAACTGCTACTGTAGACGAACGCTTCAACCTAGAAGAACAAAATTTGGTGAGCCAAGTGGGATTTTTGTACCGATCATCACCACCAAGTATCATCAAGATTGGGTGAAAAAATATTTGCTGGTATTTCGGAAACTCGTAATTTCTTGGAAGCTTGGCAACCCCTTTCAATGAAAATGCTTTTCCACAGTCTCTGCTTGGGCCTACTTGAAGCGGAAACAAATCATAGAGACAAAACTGAGAACTCCTTTATTTTGTCAAGTTTCAAAGAGCCACAACAAACCATATTGGATTTAGAGTTCCAAATTTATCTATCTATATAGCAGAGAACAGAGTGAAACCTAAACCTAAAAACTGCTACTGTAGACGAACGCTTCAACCTAGAAGAACAAAATTTGCTGAGCCAAGTGGGATTTGTGTACTGATCATAACCACCAAGTATCATCAACCTTGGGTGAAAAAATATTTGCTGGTATTTCGGAAACTCGTAATTTCTTGGAAGCTTTGCAACCCCTCTCAATGAAAATGCTTTTCCACAGTCTCTGCTTGGGCCTACTTGAAGTGGAAACAAATCATAGAGACAAAACTGGGAACTCCTTTATTTTGTCAAGTTTCAAAGAGCTACTACAAACCATATTGGATTTAGAGTTCCAAATTCATCTATCTATATAGCAGAGAACAGAGTGAAACCTAAATATAAAAACTGCTACTGTAGACGAACGCTTCAACCTAGAAGAACAAAATTTGGTGAGCCAAGTGGGATTTGTGTACCGATCTTCACCACCAAGTATCATCAAGATTGGTAGAAAAAATATTTGCTTGTATTTCGGAAACTCGTTATTTTTTAGAAGTTGGCAACCCCTCTCAATGAAAGTGCTTTTCCACAGTCTGTGCCTAGGGCTACTTGAAGCGGAAACAAATCATAGAGACAAAACTGAGAACTCCTTTATTTTGTCAAGTTTCAAAGAGCTACTACAAACCATGTTGGATTTAGAGTTCCAAATTCATCTGTCTTTATAGCAGAGAACAGAGTGAAACCTAAAAATAAAAACTGCTAATGTAAACGAACGATTCAACCTAGAAGAACAAAATTTGGTGAGCCAAGTGTGATTTGTGTAGTGATCATTACCACCAAGTGTCATCAAGATTGCGTGAAAAAATATTTGCTGGTATTTCGGAAACTCGTTTTTTCTCAGAAGCTTTGCAACCCCTCTCAATGAAAGTGCTTTTCCACAGTCTCTGCTTAGGGCTACTTGAAGCGGAAACAAATCATAGAGACAAAACTGAGAACTCCTTTCTTTTTTCAAGTTCAAAAAGCTACTACAAACCATGTTGGATTTAGAGTTCCAAATTCATCTATCTATATAGCAGAGAACAGAGTGAAACCTAAATATAAAAACTGCTACTGTAGACGAAGGCTTCAACCTAGAAGAACAAAATTTGGTGAGCCAAGTGGGATTTGTGTACCAATCATTACCACCACGTATCATCAACCTCGGTTGAAAAAATATTTGCTGGTATTTCGGAAACTCGTTATTTCTTAGAAGCTTGGCAACCCCTCTCAATGAAAGTGCTTTTAGACCGTCTGTGCCTAGGGCTACTTGAAGAGGAAACAAACCATAGAGACAAAACTGAGAACTCCTTTATTTTGTCAAGTTTCAAAGAGCTACTACAAACCAAGTTGGATTTAGTGTTCCAAATTCATCTATCTATATAGCAGAGAACAGAGTGAAACCTAAATATAAAAACTGCTACTGTAGACGAACGCTTCAACCTAGAAGAACAAAATTTGGTGAGCCAAGTGTGATTTGTGTAGTGATCATTACCACCAAGTGTCATCAAGATTGCGTGAAAAAATATTTGCTGGTATTTCGGAAACTCGTTTTTTCTCAGAAGCTTTGCAACCCCTCTCAATGAAAGTGCTTTTCCACAGTCTCTGCTTAGGGCTACTTGAAGCGGAAACAAATCATAGAGACAAAACTGAGAACTCCTTTCTTTTTTCAAGTTCAAAAAGATACTACAAACCATGTTGGATTTAGAGTTCCAAATTCATCTATCTATATAGCAGAGAACAGAGTGAAACCTAAATATAAAAACTGCTACTGTAGACGAACGCTTCAACCTAGAAAAACAAAATTTGGTGAGCCAAGTAGGATTTGTGTACCAATCATTACCACCACGTATCATCAACCTCAGTTGAAAAAATATTTGCTGGTATTTCGGAAACTCGTTATTTCTTAGAAGCTTGGCAACCCCTCTCAATGAAAGTGCTTTTAGACCGTCTGTGCCTAGGGCTACTTGAAGAGGAAACAAACCATAGAGACAAAACTGAGAACTACTTTATTTTGTCAAGTTTCCAAGAGCTACTACAAACCAAGTTGGATTTAGTGTTCCAAATTCATCTATCTATATAGCAGAGAACAGAGTGAAACCTAAACATAAAAACTGCTACTGTAGACGAACGCTTCAACCTAGAAGAACAAAATTTGGTGAGCCAAGTGGGATATTTGTACCGATCATCACCACCAAGTATCATCAAGATTGGGTGAAAAAATATTTGCTGGTATTTCGGAAACTCGTAATTTCTTGGAAGCTTGGCAACCCCTTTCAATGAAAATGCTTTTCCACAGTCTCTGCTTGGGCCTACTTGAAGCGGAAACAAATCATAGAGACAAAACTGAGAACTCCTTTATTTTGTCAAGTTTCAAAGAGCCACAACAAACCATATTGGATTTAGAGTTCCAAATTTATCTATCTATATAGCAGAGAACAGAGTGAAACCTAAACCTAAAAACTGCTACTGTAGACGAACGCTTCAACCTAGAAGAACAAAATTTGGTGAGAGAAGTGGGATTTGTGTACTGATCATAACCACCAAGTATCATCAACCTTGGGTGAAAAAATATTTGCTGGTATTTCGGAAACTCGTAATTTCTTGGAAGCTTGGCAACCCCTCTCAATGAAAATGCTTTTCCACAGTCTCTGCTTGGGCCTACTTGAAGCGGAAACAAATCATAGAGACAAAACTGGGAACTCCTTTATTTTGTCAAGTTTCAAAGAGCTACTACAAACCATATTGGATTTAGAGTTCCAAATTTATCTATCTATATAGCAGAGAACAGAGTGAAACCTAAATATAAAAACTGCTACTGTAGACGAACGCTTCAACCTAGAAGAACAAAATTTGGTGAGCCAAGTGGGATTTGTGTACCGATCTTCACCACCAAGTATCATCAAGATTGGTAGAAAAAATATTTGCTCGTATTTCGGAAACTCGTTATTTTTTAGAAGTTGGCAACCCCTCTCAATGAAAGTGCTTTTCCACAGTCTGTGCCTAGGGCTACTTGAAGCGGAAACAAATCATAGAGACAAAACTGAGAACTCCTTTATTTTGTCAAGTTTCAAAGAGCTACTACAAACCATGTTGGATTTAGAGTTCCAAATTCATCTGTCTTTATAGCAGAGAACAGAGTGAAACCTAAAAATAAAAACTGCTAATGTAAACGAACGATTCAACCTAGAAGAACAAAATTTGGTGAGCCAAGTGTGATTTGTGTAGTGATCATTACCACCAAGTGTCATCAAGATTGCGTGAAAAAATATTTGCTGGTATTTCGGAAACACGTTTTTTCTCAGAAGCTTGGCAACCCCTCTCAATGAAAGTGCTTTTCCACAGTCTCTGCTTAGGGCTACTTGAAGCGGAAACAAATCATAGAGACAAAACTGAGAACTCCGTTCTTTTTTCAAGTTCAAAAAGCTACTACAAAGCATGTTGGATTTAGAGATCCAAATTCATCTATCTATATAGCAGAGAACAGAGTGAAACCTAAATATAAAAACTGCTACTGTAGACCTACGCTTCAACCTAGAAGAACAAAATTTGGTGACCCAAGTGGGATTTGTGTACCAATCATTACCACCACGTATCATCAACCTCGGTTGAAAAAATATTTGCTTGTATTTCGGAAACTCGTTATTTCTTAGAAGCTTGGCAACCCCTCTCAATGAAAGTGCTTTTAGACCGTCTGTGCCTAGGGCTACTTGAAGAGGAAACAAACCATAGAGACAAAACTGAGAACTCCTTTATTTTGTCAAGTTTCAAAGAGCTACTACAAACCAAGTTGGATTTAGTGTTCCAAATTCATCTATCTATATAGCAGATAACAGAGTGAAACCTAAATATAAAAACTGCTACTGTAGACGTACGCTTCAACCTAGAAGAACAAAATTTGGTGAGCCAAGTGGGATTGTTGTACCGATCATCACCACCAAGTATCATCAAGATTGGGTGAAAAAATATTTGCTGGTATTTCGGAAACTCGTTATTTCTTAGAAGCTTGGCAACCCCTCTCAATGTAAGTGCTTTTTCACAGTCAGTGCCTAGGGCTACTTGAAGAGGAAACCAACTATAGAAACAAAACTGAACAACTCCTTTATTTTGTCAAGTTTCAAAGAGCCACAACAAACCATGTTGGATTTAGAGTTATAAATTCATCTATCTATATAGCAGAGAACAGAGTGAAACCTAAACCTAAAAACTGCTACTGTAGACGAACGCTTCAACCTAGAAGAACAAAATTTGGTGAGCCAAGTGGGATTTGTGTACTGATCATTACCACCAAGTATCATCAACCTTGGGTGAAAAAATATTTGCTGGTATTTCGGAAACTCGTAATTTCTTGGAAGCTTGGCAACCCCTTTCAATGAAAATGCTTTTCCACAGTCTCTGCTTGGGCCTACTTGAAGCGGAAACAAATCATAGAGACAAAACTGAGAACTCCTTTATTTTGTCAAGTTTCAAAGAGCTACTAAAACCATAATGGATTTAGAGTTCCAAATTCATCTATCTATATAGGAGAGAACAGAGTGAAACCTAAACCTAAAAACTGCTACTGTAGACGAACGCTTCAACCTAGAAGAACAAAATTTGGTGAGCCGAGTGGGATTTGTGTACTGATCATTACCACCAAGTATCATCAAGATTGGGTGAAAAAATATTTGCTGGTATTTCGGAAACTCGTTATTTCTTATTGCTTGGCAACCCCTCTCAATGAAAGTGCTTTTCCACAGTCTGTTCCGAGGGGTACTAGAAGAGGAAACAAACAATACAGACAAAACTGAGAACTCCTTTATTTTGTCAAGTTTCAAAGAGTCACTACAAACCATGTTGGATTTAGAGTTCCAAATTCATCTATGTATATAGCAGAGAACAGAATGAAACCTAAACATAAAAACTGCTACTGTAGACGAACCTTTCAACCTGGAAGAACACAATTTGGTGAGCCAAGAGGGATTTGTGTACTGATCATTACGATCAAGTATCATCAACATTGGGTGAAGAAAATATTTGCTGGTATTTCAGAAACTCGTAATTTCTTGGAAGCTTGGCAAGCCCTCTCAATGAAAGTGCTTTTCCACAGTCAGTGCCCAGGGCTACTTAAAGAGGAAACAATCCATAGAGACAAAACTGAGACCTCCTTTATTTTGTCAAGTATCAAAGAGCTACTACAAACCATAAAGGAATTAGAGTTCCAATTCATCAATCTATATAGGACAGAACAGAGTGAAACCTAAATACAAAAACTGCTACTGTAAAGGAACGCTTCAAACTAGAAGAACAAAATTTGTTGAGCCAAGTGGGATTTGTGTACTGATCATTACCAGCAAGTACCATCAAGATTGGGTGAAAAAATATTTCCTGGTATTTCGGAAACTCATAATTTCTTGGAAGCGTGGCAACCCCTCTCAATGAAAGTGCTTTTCCACAGTCACTGCTTAGGGCTACTAGAAGCGGAAAGAAATCATAGAGACAAAACTGAGAACTCTTTTATTTTGCAAAGTTTCAAAGAGCTACTACAAATGATGTTGGATTTAGAGTTCCAAATTCATCTACCTATATAGCAGAGAACAGAGTGAAACCTTAATATAAAAACTGCTACTGTAGACGAACGCTTCAATCTAGAAGAACAAAATTTGGTGAGCCAAGTGGGATTTGTGTACTGATCATTACCACCAAGTATCATCAACATTGGGTGAAAAAAATATTTGCTGGTATTTCGGAAACTCGTAATTTCTTGGAAGCTTGGCAACCCCTCTCAATGAAAGTGCTTTTCCACAGTCAGTGCCTAGGGCTACTTAAAGAGGAAACAATCCATAGCGACAAAACTGTGACCTCTTTTATTTTGTCAAGTTTCATAGTGCTACTACAAACCATGTTGGATTTAGAGTTCCAAATTCATCTATCTATATAGGAAAGAACAGAGTGAGACCTAAAAATAAAAACTGCTACTGTAAACGAACGCTTCAACTCTAGAAGAATAAAATTTGGTGAGCCAAGTGGGATTTGTGGACTTGTCATTACCACCACGTTTCATCAAGATTGGGTGAAAAAATATTTGCTGGTATTTCGGAAACTCGTTATTTCTTAGAAGCTTGGCAACGCCTCTCAATGAAAGTGCTTTTCCACAGCCTCTGCTTAGGGCTACTTGAAGAGGAAACAATTCATAGAGAAAAAACTGAGAACTCCTTTATTTTGTCACTTTCAAAGAGCCACTACAAACCATGTTGGATTTAGAGTTCCAAATTCATCTATCTACATAGCAGAGAAAAGAGTGAAACCTAAACATAAAAACTGCTACTGTAGACGAACGTTTCAACCTGGAAGAACAAAATTTGGTGAGCCAGGTGGGATTTGTGTACGGATCATTACCACCAAGTATCACCAATATTGGGTGAAAAAAATATTTGCTGGTATTTCGGAAACTCATAATTTCTTGGAATCTTGGCAACCCCTCTCAAAGAAAGTGCTTTTCCACAGTCAGTGCCTAGGGCTACTTAAAGAGGATACAATCCATAGAGACAAAACTGAGACCTCCTTTATTTTGTCAAGTTTCAAAGAGCTACTACAAACCATGTAGGATTTAGAGTTCCAAATTCATCTATCTATATAGGAGAGAACAGGGTGAAACCTAAAAATAAAAACTGCTACTGTAAACGAATGCTTCAAACTAGAAGAACAAAATTTGGTGAGCCGAGTGGGATTTGTGTACTGATCATTACCACCAAGTATCATCAAGATTGGGTGAAAAAATATTTGCTGGTATTTCGGAAACTCCTTATTTCTTGTTGCTTGGCAACCCCTCTCAATGAAAGTGCTTTTCCACCGTCGGCGCCTATGCCTAATTGAAGAGGAAACAAATAATGGAGACAAAACTTGGAACTCCTTTATTTTGTCAAGTTTCAAAGAGCTACTACAAACCATGTTGGATTTAGAGTTCCATATTCATCTATCTATATAGGAGAGAAGAGAGTAAAACCTAAAAATAAAAACTACAACTGTAGACGAATCCTTCAACCTAGAAGAACAGAATTTGGTGAGCCAAGTGGGATTTGTGGACTTGTCATTACCACCATGTATCATCAAGATTGGGTGAAAAAATATTTCCTGGTATTTCGGAAACTTGTAATTTCTTGGAAGCTTGGCAACCCCTCTCAATGAAAGTGCTTTTCCACAGTCTCTGCTTACGGCTGCTTGAAGAGGAAACAAACCATAGAGACAAAACTGAGAACTCCTTTACTTTGTCAAGTTTCAAAGAGCTACTACAAACCATGTTGGATTTAGAGTTCCAAATTCATCTATCTCTATAGGATAGAACAGAATGAAACCTAAATATAAAAACTGCAACTGTAGACGAATGCTTCAACCTAGAAAAACAAAATTTGGTGAGCCAAGTGGGATTTGTGAACCGATTATTACCACCAAGTATCATCAAGATTGGGTGAAAAAATATTTGCTGGTATTTCAGAAACTCGTAATTTCTTGGAATCTTGGCATCCCCTCTGAATGAAAGTGCTTTTCCACAGTCTGTGCCTAGGACTACTTGAAGAGGAAACAAAACATAGAGACAAAACTGAGAACTACTTTATTTTGTCAAGTTTCAAAGAACTACTGCAAACCATGTTGGATTTAGAGTTCCAAATTCATCTATCTCTATAGGAGAGAATAGAGGGAAACCTAAATATAAAAACTGTTACAGTAGACGAACGCTTCAACCTAGAAGAACAAAATTTGGTGAGCCAAGTGGGATTTGTGTACTGATCATTAGCACCAAATATCATCAACATTGGGTGAAAAAATATTTGCTGGTATTTCGGAAACTCGTAATTTCTTAGATGCTTGGCAAACCCTCTCAATGAAAGTGATTTTCCACAGTCTCTGTTTAGGGATGCTTGAAGCGGAAACAAATCATAGAGACAAAACTGAGAACTCCTTTATTTTGTCAAGTTTCAAAGAGCTACTACAAACCATGTTGGATTTAGAGTTCCAAATGCATCTATCTATATAGGCGAACAGAGTGAACCCTAAATATAAAAATTGCTACAGTAGACGAACGCTTCGAACTAGAAGAACAAAAATTGGTGAGCCAAGTGGGATTTGTGTACTGATCATCACCACCAAGTATCATCAAGATTGGGTGAAAAAATATTTGCTGGTATTTCGGAAACTCGTAATTTCTTGGAAGCTTGGCAACCCCTTTCAATGAAAGTGCTTTTCCACAGTCTCTGCTTAGGGCTACATGAAGCGGAAACAAATCATAGAGACAAAACTGAGATCTCCTTTACTTTGTCTAGTTTCAAAGAGCTACTATAAACAATATTGGATTTAGAGTTCCAAATTTATCTATCTATATAGGAGAGAACAGAGTGAAACCTAAATATAAAAACTGCTACTGTAGACCAACGCTTCAACCTACAAGAACAAAATTTGGTGAGCCAAGTGGGATTTGTGTACTGATCATTACCACCAAGTATCATCAAGATTGGGTGAAAAAATATTTGCTGGTATTTCGGAAATTCGTTATTTCTTGGAAGCTTGGTAACCCCACTCAATGAAAGTGCTTTTCCACAGTCTGTGCCTAAGACTAATTGAAGAGGAAACAAACCATAGAAAGAAAACTGAGAACTCCTTTATTTTTTCAAGTGTCAAAGAGTTACTACAAACCATGTTGGATTTAGAGTTCCAAATTCATCTATATATATAAGAGAGAACAGAGTGAAACCTAAATATAAAAACTGCTACTGTAGACGAACGCTTCAATGTAGAAGAACAAAATTTGGTGAGCCAAGTGGGTTTTGTGTACTGATCATTACCACCAAGTATCATCAACATTGGGTGAAAAAATATTTGCTGGTAATTCGGAAAATCGTTATTTCTTATTGCTTGGCAATCCCTCTCAATGAAAGTGCTTTTTCACCGTCGGTGCCTAGGGCTAATTGAAGAGGAAACAAATAATAGAGACAAAATTGAGACCTCCTTTATTTGGTCAAGTTTCAAAGAGCTAATACAAACCATTTTGGATTCACAGTTCCATATTCATCTATCTATATAGGAGAGAACAGAGTAAAACCTAAAAATAAAAACTGCAACTGTAGACGAATGCTTCAACCTAGAAGAACAGAATTTGGTGAGCCAAGTGGGATTTGTGTACTTGTCCTTACCACCAAGTATCATCAAGATTGGGTAAAAAATATTTGCTGGTATTTCGGAAAATCGTTATTTCTTGGAAGCTTGGCAACCCCTTCCATGAAAGTGCTTTTCCACCTTCTCTGTTTAGGGATTCGTGAAGCGGAAACAAATCATAGAGACAAAACTGAGACCTCCTTTATTTTGTCAAGTTTCAAAGAGCTACTACAAACCATGTAGGATTTAGAGTTCCAAATTCATCTATCTATATAGGAGAGAACAGGGTGAAACCTAAAAATAAAAACTGCTACTGTAAACGAATGCTTCAAACTAGAAGAACAAAATTTGGTGAGCCGAGTGGGATTTGTGTACTGATCATTACCACCAAGTATCATCAAGATTGGGTGAAAAAATATTTGCTGGTATTTCGGAAACTCGTTATTTCTTGTTGCTTGGCAACCCCTCTCAATGAAAGTGCTTTTCCACCGTCGGCGCCTATGCCTAATTGAAGAGGAAACAAATAATGGAGACAAAACTTGGAACTCCTTTATTTTGTCAAGTTTCAAAGAGCTACTACAAACCATGTTGGATTTAGAGTTCCATATTCATCTATCTATATAGGAGAGAAGAGAGTAAAACCTAAAAATAAAAACTACAACTGTAGACGAATCCTTCAACGTAGAAGAACAGAATTTGGTGAGCCAAGTGGGATTTGTGGACTTGTCATTACCACCATGTATCATCAAGATTGGGTGAAAAAATATTTCCTGGTATTTCGGAAACTTGTAATTTCTTGGAAGCTTGGCAACCCCTCTCAATGTAAGTGCTTTTTCACAGTCAGTGCCTAGGGCTACTTGAAGAGGAAACCAACTATAGAAACAAAACTGAACAACTCCTTTATTTTGTCAAGTTTCAAAGAGCCACAACAAACCATGTTGGATTTAGAGTTATAAATTCATCTATCTATATAGCAGAGAACAGAGTGAAACCTAAACCTAAAAACTGCTACTGTAGACGAACGCTTCAACCTAGAAGAACAAAATTTGGTGAGCCAAGTGGGATTTGTGTACTGATCATAACCACCAAGTATCATCAACCTTGGGTGAAAAAATATTTGCTGGTATTTCGGAAACTCGTAATTTCTTGGAAGCTTGGCAACCCCTCTCAATGAAAATGCTTTTCCACAGTCTCTGCTTGGGCCTACTTGAAGCGGAAACAAATCATAGAGACAAAACTGGGAACTCCTTTATTTTGTCAAGTTTCAAAGAGCTACTACAAACCATATTGGATTTAGAGTTCCAAATTCATCTATCTATATAGCAGAGAACAGAGTGAAACCTAAATATAAAAACTGCTACTGTAGACGAACGCTTCAACCTAGAAGAAGAAAATTTGGTGAGCCAAGTGGGATTTGTGTACCGATCTTCACCACCAAGTATCATCAAGATTGGTAGAAAAAATATTTGCTCGTATTTCGGAAACTCGTTATTTTTTAGAAGTTGGCAACCCCTCTCAATGAAAGTGCTTTTCCACAGTCTGTGCCTAGGGCGACTTGAAGCGGAAACAAATCATAGAGACAAAACTGAGAACTCCTTTATTTTGTCAAGTTTCAAAGAGCTACTACAAACCATGTTGGATTTAGAGTTCCAAATTCATCTGTCTTTATAGCAGAGAACAGAGTGAAACCTAAAAATAAAAACTGCTAATGTAAACGAACGATTCAACCTAGAAGAACAAAATTTGGTGAGCCAAGTGTGATTTGTGTAGTGATCATTACCACCAAGTGTCATCAAGATTGCGTGAAAAAATATTTGCTGGTATTTCGGAAACTCGTTTTTTCTCAGAAGCTTTGCAACCCCTCTCAATGAAAGTGCTTTTCCACAGTCTCTGCTTCGGGCTCCTTGAAGCGGAAACAAATCATAGAGACAAAACTGAGAACTCCTTTCTTTTTTCAAGTTCAAAAAGCTACTACAAACCATGTTGGATTTAGAGTTCCAAATTCATCTATCTATATAGCAGAGAACAGAGTGAAACCTAAATATAAAAACTGCTACTGTAGACGAACACTTCAACCTAGAAGAACAAAATTTGGTGAGCCAAGTAGGATTTGTGTACCAATCATTACCACCACGTATCATCAAACTCAGTAGAAAAAATATTTGCTGGTATTTCGGAAACTCGTTATTTCTTAGAAGCTTGGCAACCCCTCTCAATGAAAGTGCTTTTAGACCGTCTGTGCCTAGGGCTACTTGAAGAGGAAACAAACCATAGAGACAAAACTGAGAACTCCTTTATTTTGTCAAGTTTCAAAGAGCTACTACAAACCAAGTTGGATTTAGTGTTCCAAATTCATCTATCTATATAGCAGAGAACAGAGTGAAACCTAAACATAAAAACTGCTACTGTAGACGAACGCTTCAACCTAGAAGAACAAAATTTGGTGAGCCAAGTGGGATTTTTGTACCGATCATCACCACCAAGTATCATCAAGATTGGGTGAAAAAATATTTGCTGGTATTTCGGAAACTCGTAATTTCTTGGAAGCTTGGCAACCCCTTTCAATGAAAATGCTTTTCCACAGTCTCTGCTTGGGCCTACTTGAAGCGGAAACAAATCATAGAGACAAAACTGAGAACTCCTTTATTTTGTCAAGTTTCAAAGAGCCACAACAAACCATATTGGATTTAGAGTTCCAAATTTATCTATCTATATAGCAGAGAACAGAGTGAAACCTAAACCTAAAAACTGCTACTGTAGACGAACGCTTCAACCTAGAAGAACAAAATTTGCTGAGCCAAGTGGGATTTGTGTACTGATCATAACCACCAAGTATCATCAACCTTGGGTGAAAAAATATTTGCTGGTATTTCGGAAACTCGTAATTTCTTGGAAGCTTTGCAACCCCTCTCAATGAAAATGCTTTTCCACAGTCTCTGCTTGGGCCTACTTGAAGTGGAAACAAATCATAGAGACAAAACTGGGAACTCCTTTATTTTGTCAAGTTTCAAAGAGCTACTACAAACCATATTGGATTTAGAGTTCCAAATTCATCTATCTATATAGCAGAGAACAGAGTGAAACCTAAATATAAAAACTGCTACTGTAGACGAACGCTTCAACCTAGAAGAACAAAATTTGGTGAGCCAAGTGGGATTTGTGTACCGATCTTCACCACCAAGTATCATCAAGATTGGTAGAAAAAATATTTGCTTGTATTTCGGAAACTCGTTATTTTTTAGAAGTTGGCAACCCCTCTCAATGAAAGTGCTTTTCCACAGTCTGTGCCTAGGGCTACTTGAAGCGGAAACAAATCATAGAGACAAAACTGAGAACTCCTTTATTTTGTCAAGTTTCAAAGAGCTACTACAAACCATGTTGGATTTAGAGTTCCAAATTCATCTGTCTTTATAGCAGAGAACAGAGTGAAACCTAAAAATAAAAACTGCTAATGTAAACGAACGATTCAACCTAGAAGAACAAAATTTGGTGAGCCAAGTGTGATTTGTGTAGTGATCATTACCACCAAGTGTCATCAAGATTGCGTGAAAAAATATTTGCTGGTATTTCGGAAACTCGTTTTTTCTCAGAAGCTTTGCAACCCCTCTCAATGAAAGTGCTTTTCCACAGTCTCTGCTTAGGGCTACTTGAAGCGGAAACAAATCATAGAGACAAAACTGAGAACTCCTTTCTTTTTTCAAGTTCAAAAAGCTACTACAAACCATGTTGGATTTAGAGTTCCAAATTCATCTATCTATATAGCAGAGAACAGAGTGAAACCTAAATATAAAAACTGCTACTGTAGACGAAGGCTTCAACCTAGAAGAACAAAATTTGGTGAGCCAAGTGGGATTTGTGTACCAATCATTACCACCACGTATCATCAACCTCGGTTGAAAAAATATTTGCTGGTATTTCGGAAACTCGTTATTTCTTAGAAGCTTGGCAACCCCTCTCAATGAAAGTGCTTTTAGACCGTCTGTGCCTAGGGCTACTTGAAGAGGAAACAAACCATAGAGACAAAACTGAGAACTCCTTTATTTTGTCAAGTTTCAAAGAGCTACTACAAACCAAGTTGGATTTAGTGTTCCAAATTCATCTATCTATATAGCAGAGAACAGAGTGAAACCTAAATATAAAAACTGCTACTGTAGACGAACGCTTCAACCTAGAAGAACAAAATTTGGTGAGCCAAGTGTGATTTGTGTAGTGATCATTACCACCAAGTGTCATCAAGATTGCGTGAAAAAATATTTGCTGGTATTTCGGAAACTCGTTTTTTCTCAGAAGCTTTGCAACCCCTCTCAATGAAAGTGCTTTTCCACAGTCTCTGCTTAGGGCTACTTGAAGCGGAAACAAATCATAGAGACAAAACTGAGAACTCCTTTCTTTTTTCAAGTTCAAAAAGATACTACAAACCATGTTGGATTTAGAGTTCCAAATTCATCTATCTATATAGCAGAGAACAGAGTGAAACCTAAATATAAAAACTGCTACTGTAGACGAACGCTTCAACCTAGAAAAACAAAATTTGGTGAGCCAAGTAGGATTTGTGTACCAATCATTACCACCACGTATCATCAACCTCAGTTGAAAAAATATTTGCTGGTATTTCGGAAACTCGTTATTTCTTAGAAGCTTGGCAACCCCTCTCAATGAAAGTGCTTTTAGACCGTCTGTGCCTAGGGCTACTTGAAGAGGAAACAAACCATAGAGACAAAACTGAGAACTACTTTATTTTGTCAAGTTTCCAAGAGCTACTACAAACCAAGTTGGATTTAGTGTTCCAAATTCATCTATCTATATAGCAGAGAACAGAGTGAAACCTAAACATAAAAACTGCTACTGTAGACGAACGCTTCAACCTAGAAGAACAAAATTTGGTGAGCCAAGTGGGATATTTGTACCGATCATCACCACCAAGTATCATCAAGATTGGGTGAAAAAATATTTGCTGGTATTTCGGAAACTCGTAATTTCTTGGAAGCTTGGCAACCCCTTTCAATGAAAATGCTTTTCCACAGTCTCTGCTTGGGCCTACTTGAAGCGGAAACAAATCATAGAGACAAAACTGAGAACTCCTTTATTTTGTCAAGTTTCAAAGAGCCACAACAAACCATATTGGATTTAGAGTTCCAAATTTATCTATCTATATAGCAGAGAACAGAGTGAAACCTAAACCTAAAAACTGCTACTGTAGACGAACGCTTCAACCTAGAAGAACAAAATTTGGTGAGAGAAGTGGGATTTGTGTACTGATCATAACCACCAAGTATCATCAACCTTGGGTGAAAAAATATTTGCTGGTATTTCGGAAACTCGTAATTTCTTGGAAGCTTGGCAACCCCTCTCAATGAAAATGCTTTTCCACAGTCTCTGCTTGGGCCTACTTGAAGCGGAAACAAATCATAGAGACAAAACTGGGAACTCCTTTATTTTGTCAAGTTTCAAAGAGCTACTACAAACCATATTGGATTTAGAGTTCCAAATTTATCTATCTATATAGCAGAGAACAGAGTGAAACCTAAATATAAAAACTGCTACTGTAGACGAACGCTTCAACCTAGAAGAACAAAATTTGGTGAGCCAAGTGGGATTTGTGTACCGATCTTCACCACCAAGTATCATCAAGATTGGTAGAAAAAATATTTGCTCGTATTTCGGAAACTCGTTATTTTTTAGAAGTTGGCAACCCCTCTCAATGAAAGTGCTTTTCCACAGTCTGTGCCTAGGGCTACTTGAAGCGGAAACAAATCATAGAGACAAAACTGAGAACTCCTTTATTTTGTCAAGTTTCAAAGAGCTACTACAAACCATGTTGGATTTAGAGTTCCAAATTCATCTGTCTTTATAGCAGAGAACAGAGTGAAACCTAAAAATAAAAACTGCTAATGTAAACGAACGATTCAACCTAGAAGAACAAAATTTGGTGAGCCAAGTGTGATTTGTGTAGTGATCATTACCACCAAGTGTCATCAAGATTGCGTGAAAAAATATTTGCTGGTATTTCGGAAACACGTTTTTTCTCAGAAGCTTGGCAACCCCTCTCAATGAAAGTGCTTTTCCACAGTCTCTGCTTAGGGCTACTTGAAGCGGAAACAAATCATAGAGACAAAACTGAGAACTCCGTTCTTTTTTCAAGTTCAAAAAGCTACTACAAAGCATGTTGGATTTAGAGATCCAAATTCATCTATCTATATAGCAGAGAACAGAGTGAAACCTAAATATAAAAACTGCTACTGTAGACCTACGCTTCAACCTAGAAGAACAAAATTTGGTGACCCAAGTGGGATTTGTGTACCAATCATTACCACCACGTATCATCAACCTCGGTTGAAAAAATATTTGCTTGTATTTCGGAAACTCGTTATTTCTTAGAAGCTTGGCAACCCCTCTCAATGAAAGTGCTTTTAGACCGTCTGTGCCTAGGGCTACTTGAAGAGGAAACAAACCATAGAGACAAAACTGAGAACTCCTTTATTTTGTCAAGTTTCAAAGAGCTACTACAAACCAAGTTGGATTTAGTGTTCCAAATTCATCTATCTATATAGCAGATAACAGAGTGAAACCTAAATATAAAAACTGCTACTGTAGACGTACGCTTCAACCTAGAAGAACAAAATTTGGTGAGCCAAGTGGGATTGTTGTACCGATCATCACCACCAAGTATCATCAAGATTGGGTGAAAAAATATTTGCTGGTATTTCGGAAACTCGTTATTTCTTAGAAGCTTGGCAACCCCTCTCAATGTAAGTGCTTTTTCACAGTCAGTGCCTAGGGCTACTTGAAGAGGAAACCAACTATAGAAACAAAACTGAACAACTCCTTTATTTTGTCAAGTTTCAAAGAGCCACAACAAACCATGTTGGATTTAGAGTTATAAATTCATCTATCTATATAGCAGAGAACAGAGTGAAACCTAAACCTAAAAACTGCTACTGTAGACGAACGCTTCAACCTAGAAGAACAAAATTTGGTGAGCCAAGTGGGATTTGTGTACTGATCATTACCACCAAGTATCATCAACTTGGGTGAAAAAATATTTGCTGGTATTTCGGAAACTCGTAATTTCTTGGAAGCTTGGCAACCCCTTTCAATGAAAATGCTTTTCCACAGTCTCTGCTTGGGCCTACTTGAAGCGGAAACAAATCATAGAGACAAAACTGAGAACTCCTTTATTTTGTCAAGTTTCAAAGAGCTACTAAAACCATAATGGATTTAGAGTTCCAAATTCATCTATCTATATAGGAGAGAACAGAGTGAAACCTAAACCTAAAAACTGCTACTGTAGACGAACGCTTCAACCTAGAAGAACAAAATTTGGTGAGCCGAGTGGGATTTGTGTACTGATCATTACCACCAAGTATCATCAAGATTGGGTGAAAAAATATTTGCTGGTATTTCGGAAACTCGTTATTTCTTATTGCTTGGCAACCCCTCTCAATGAAAGTGCTTTTCCACAAGTCTGTTCCGAGGGGTACTAGAAGAGGAAACAAACAATACAGACAAAAACTGAGAACTCCTTTATTTTGTCAAGTTTCAAAGAGTCACTACAAACCATGTTGGATTTAGAGTTCCAAATTCATCTATGTATATAGCAGAGAACAGAATGAAACCTAAACATAAAAACTGCTACTGTAGACGAACCTTTCAACCTGGAAGAACACAATTTGGTGAGCCAAGAGGGATTTGTGTACTGATCATTACGATCAAGTATCATCAACATTGGGTGAAGAAAATATTTGCTGGTATTTCAGAAACTCGTAATTTCTTGGAAGCTTGGCAAGCCCTCTCAATGAAAGTGCTTTTCCACAGTCAGTGCCCAGGGCTACTTAAAGAGGAAACAATCCATAGAGACAAAACTGAG